>NC_143025.1:9502500-9505000 GCF_057628025.1 Oncorhynchus mykiss | reverse complement strand
GTGCTGATATAAGGTTGAGATGGGGTTGAGACGGGGTTGAGATGGGGTTGAGATGGGGTGGAGACGGTGTTGAGACGGGGTTGAGATGGGGTTGAGACGGTGTTGATATAAGGTTGAGATGGGGTTGATATAAGGTTGAGATGGTGCTGATATAAGGTTGAGATGGGGTTGAGACGGGGTTGAGATGGTGCTGATATAAGGTTGAGATGGGGTTGAGACGGGGTTGAGATGGGGTTGAGACGGAGTTGAGATGGTGCTGATATAAGGTTGAGATGGGGTTGAGACGGGGTTGAGATGGGGTTGAGATGGTGCTGATATAAGGTTGAGATGGGGTTGAGACGGGGTTGAGATGGGGTTGAGATGGTGCTGATATAAGGTTGAGATGGGGTTGAGACGGGGTTGAGATGGGGTTGAGACGGGGTTGAGATGGTGCTGATATAAGGTTGAGATGGGGTTGAGACGGTGTTGAGACAGGTTTTTTTTTTATGTGAGCACGGGCACCTAAAACTCTGTTAAATATATTAAGATTCAAAGATGTCTGCTGAAAGAGTAGGGTGTCAGCTATGACATGACACTTAGAATTTGCTTTTATATTTTTGTTATTGAACTACAGTTAAGTGAAGTGGATTTACACCCGGTAACGGAACTGCGGTAACAGAATTACATCTCGAGTCCCTGATCTGTACTACACTGAAATCCACAATTGTGGATATGAAGGTCATTCTCTTTCATGTGTCCTTAAAGCTGCAATATGTGGCCTTTCTGGGCATCCTGACCAAATGCACATAGAAATGCGAGTTATAGATCTGTAATTCTCGTTGAAAGCAAGTCTACGAAGCGGTAGATCTGTTCTACGTGCTCTATTTCTATACGTCCTGTTCTTACAGTGTTTTATTTTTTTGCGTCGTTTACGTTTGGTTTTGTTCACCAGCCTCTTTTAACAGCTGAAAATACATAATTTTTGGTTACTGAAAATATATTTCACAGCAGTTTAAATGGTACGACGATTGCTTGTTTTGTCACACAAACTGAAATTAGGCAAACTATTAGAATTTTAGCAACTATAAAATGGCGGAGTGATTTCTGCATATTGTACCTTTAATAGGTAGATACACATAAAGGTAGAAATATGCAATATCCTCCTTTGCATATTTGGGTATCATTCTACACACGCCCCCCAAACAAGACCATATTTGGGTATCATTCTACACACGCCCCCCAAACAAGACCATATTTGGGTATCATTCTACACACGCCCCCCAAACAAGACCACATTTGGTTGGACAAATCAGAGGTGGGAAACGTCCAGAGGTGGGAAAAATACCCAATTATCAAACTTGAGTAAAAGTAAAGGTACCTTAATAGAAAGCTACTCAAGTAAAAGTGAAAGTCTCCCGGTAAAATACTACTTGAGTAAAAGTCTAGTAGTACTTTAAAGTATTTTACTTAAGTACTTTATACCACTAGAGATGTCTATGTTTCACACATTTGGACATCAAAGTACAGCACATTAGAGAACAGTAGAGTTCAGTACAGTTCAGTACAGTAGAATTCAGTACAGTACATTACAGTAGAGTATAGTACAGTAGAGTTCAGTACAGTACAAGTACATTACAGTGTACTCAACTCTTGTGTGTTCATCTGTGTGCTGAAATCTGAAGAAATCATGGACGTCTGTTTCGGCCGAAGCACGGCCGCCGGACTGGACCAAAAATCTACATCTGTGGACGTTGAAATTAAGGGCAGGGTGGACTGACCAAATTTCAACTACTTTTCAACACCCATGGACTTCCGGTGTCGGCCAGTGCTCAGTGGATAAGGATGCTGGTCAATGGAAAGAGCGGGGGCTCATGGGTATGTGTCAGTAAGAGAAGAGAGAGGCAGAGAGCGCGAGATAGATAGGGAGGGCGAGAGGGATTACAGATTTTTCTGAGATTCCGTTACCAATTTGCTAACAGAATTGCGAGTTTTCATCACTTAATAATTCATAAACCAAATAGATATTAGTAAAAACACTATAACTACACTGAACACAAATAGAAACGTAACATGTAAAGTGTTGGTCCCATGTTTCATGAACTGAAATAAAGGATCCCAGCAATTTTCCATACGCACAAAAAGCTTATTTCTCTCAGATTTTGTGCGCAAATTTTGTTTACATCCCTGTTAGTGAACATTTCTCCTTTGCCAAGATTATCAATCAACCTGACAGGTATGGCATATCAAGAAGCTGATTAAACAGCATGCTCATTACACAGGTGCACCTTGTGCTGGGGACAATAAAATGCCACTCTAAAATGTGCAGTTTTGTCACACAACACAATGCCACAGATGTTTCAAATTTGGAGGGAGAGTTCAATTGGCATGCTGACTGCAGGAATGTCCACCAGAGCTGTATCCAGAGAACTGAATGTTAATTTCTCTATCATAAGCCGCCTCCAATGTTCTACAATAAGCCGCCTCACAACCGCAGACCACGTGTAACCACGCCGGCCTAGGA
>NC_143025.1:9265000-9292500 GCF_057628025.1 Oncorhynchus mykiss | reverse complement strand
AGTGTGTTGTCATGACGTCAGGCCTTGTTTACAGAACAACAGACGTGCTTTAAGTATTAAAGTACTGAAAAGCTCGACCCTACATCATACCCACATTAGGGGTCTCCCGAGTGACGCAGTGGTCTAAGGTGTCACTAGAGACACCCTGGTTCGATTCCAGGCTGTATCACAACCGGCAGTGATTGGGAGTCCAATAGGGTGGCGCACAATTTGTCCAGCGCCGTCTGGGTTTGGCCCGGGGTAGGTCGTCATTGTAAATAAGAATTTGTTCTTAACTGACGTGCCTAGTTAAATAAAGGTGGGGAAATTATAATTGGATAAACAAACCCCCATGATGTCATTGCTTACTGACTGGCTAGCCAAACTCATTTTTAGTAAAAACCTACCCGTCTTGCTGCACAAAAACAAACAAACAACAATTTAGAAGGGAAACACTAAACTCCAACACAATTTGAAGAGTCTTAAAACATTGAAATGAAAAGGAGCTTTGTAAATGCAATCCATTATCTGAATGACAGAAAAGGCGTATGGTGTAAAAGAGCGCTTCACACTGAAGTGCGAATGACGCTGTCACTGCAGAGGTGGGGACGATCCTGTTAATGACTTCCACACACAGGTGGTGGGGATAAGGAGGGATTTACACAACCACTTCTCCGGTTTCTTTGACTCTCACAGGCATCACAGTAAGCAAAGAGGCTCCACCGTGAGAAAGGGGAGTTGGAGGAACTAGGAAGAGGGGTGTCGACGAGGACGGCAACAAAATGACTTTATATATATATTTACTTATTTATATATATGTTTTTTTACATTTAGCATACACTCTTATCCAGAGCGACTTACAGTAGTGAGTGCAGACATTTTCCTACTGGTCCCCTGTGGGAATCGAACCCACAACCCTGGTGTTGCAAGCACCATGCTCTACCAACTGAGGCACACGGGAACATTTGTTAGTATTGAGACTCTCGCTGTGTGTTTTGGCAGTTAAGCAACAAGCTCCCCGATGAATTGAGCTCAGAGAAGTGGGGCCTTTAATTGGAGCGGCAACCAGCGCCAGCAGCATGGACCGGCGGGCCCCCCCAGGGAGCACTGGTACCGCCTCTTTAAGAGGCCCTTATCGTCAGGGATATCACTGAGCCCTTCGGAGAATATCAGAGATGGCGCTGGAGATGAATGAGGAAAGCATCTTACAGCCAATGATCATGCATTGATGAGCACCCCAAACAACCACTTTATCAGGGAACTTAGATTGAGATTGTCTTCTCTTTCCAGAATTGAGATAGTGATTGTTGCTATGCCGCTGGTTTAATCGTGCCAGTTGTGAATGTTGTCGCAGCAAGGCTGGCAGGCGGACGCACAAGAAGGACTCGTCTATGATTACCATCCCAGAGAGAGCAGCTCTGTCAGGCAAAGCCAAACGCTCCGGTCTGAGGAAAAACTCCTGTGGTTGTGTGAACACTCACTCGGTGGTTGTCCTCTGATGCTAAATTCAACATCTCTCTCTCTCTCTCTCTCACTGGCTCCATCTCCATGCAGGGTGACTCTGCAGCTCCCTGGATTTACAGGCTGGCAACTAAACATTCTACAGCCACACTGTTAGCAAAGACTGAGGAGTCATTCCAGGGCCTGACGAGGTGACTCATTACCCACACCCTGTAGGGCCATGGGGAACAGTTCATTACCCACACCTTGTAGGGAACAGTTCATTACCCTCACCCAGTAGGGCCATTGGGAACAGTTCATTACCCACACTCTGTAGGGCCATGGGGAACAGTTCATTACCCACACCCTGTAGGGCCATGGGGAACAGTTCATTACCCACACCTTGTAGGGCCATAGGGAACAGTTCATTACCCTCACCCCGTAGGGCCATGGGGAACAGTTCATTACCCACACCATGTAGGGAACAGTTCATTACTCTCACCCTGTAGGGAACAGTTCATTACTCTCACCCTGTAGGGAACAGTTCATTACCCTCACCCTGTAGGGAACAGTTCATTACCCACACCTTGTAGGGAACAGTTCATTACCCTCACCTTGTAGGGAACAGTTCATTACCCTCACCTTGTAGGGAACAGTTCATTACCCACACCTTGTAGGGAACAGTTCATTACCCTCACCCTGTAGGGAACAGTTCATTACCCACACCTTGTAGGGAACAGTTCATTACCCTCACCTTGTAGGGTACAGTTCATTACCCACACCTTGTAGGGAACAGTTCATTACCCTCACCTTGTAGGGTACAGTTCATTACCCACACCCCGTAGGGCCATGGGGAACCGTTCATTACCCACACCCCGTAGGGCCATGGGGAACCGTTCATTACCCATACCCTGTAGGGCCATGGGGAACAGTTCATTACCCTCACCTTGTAGGGAACAGTTCATTACCCTCACCTTGTAGGGTACAGTTCATCACCCACACCTTGTAGGGAACAATTCATTACCCACACCTTGTAGGGAACAGTTCATTACCCTCACCTTGTAGGGAACAGTTCATTACCCTCACCTTGTAGGGAACAGTTCATTACCCTCACCTCGTAGGTAACAGTTCATTACCCTCACCACGTAGGGCCATGGGGAACAGTTCATTACCCTCACCTTGTAGGGAACAGTTCATTACCCTCACCACGTAGGGCCATGGGGAACAGTTCATTACCCTCACCCCGTAGGGCCATGGGGAACAGTTCATTACCCTCACCTTGTAGGGAACAGTTCATTACCCACACCTTGTAGGGAACAGTTCATTACCCTCACCTTGTAGGGAACAGTTCATTACCCACACCTTGTAGGGAACAGTTCATCACCCACACCTTGTAGGGAACAGTTCATTACCCTCACCTTGTAGGGAACGCTTCATTACCCACACCTTGTAGGGAACAGTTCATTATCCTCACCTTGTAGGGAAAAGTTCATTACCCACACCTTGTAGGGTACAGTTCATTACCCACACCTTGTAGGGTACAGTTCATTACCCACACCTTGTAGGGAACAGTTCATTACCCACACCCTGTAGGGAACAGTTCATTACCCTCACCTTGTAGGGAAGAGTTCATTACCATCACCTTGTAGGGAACAGTTCAATACCCTCACCCCGTAGGGCCATGGGGAACAGTTCATTACCCACACCTTGTAGGGAACAGTTCATTACCCTCACCCCGTAGGGCCATGGGGAACAGTTCATTACCCTCACCTTGTAGGGAACAGTTCATTACCCTCACCTTGTAGGGAACAGTTCATTACCCTCACCTTGTAGGGAACAGTTCATTACCCTCACCTTGTAGGGAACAGTTCATTACCCTCACCCCGTAGGGCCATGGGGAACAGTTCATTACCCACACCTTGTAGGGTACAGTTCATTACCCTCACCTTGTAGGGAACAGTTCATTACCCTCACCCTGTAGGGCCATGGGGAACAGTTCATTACCCTCACCTTGTAGGGAACAGTTCATTACCCTCACCTTGTAGGGAACAGTTCATTACCCTCACCTTGTAGGGAACAGTTCATTACCCTCACCCCGTAGGGCCATGGGGAACAGTTCATTACCCTCACCTTGTAGGGTACAGTTCATTACCCACACCTTGTAGGGTACAGTTCATTACCCTCACCTTGTAGGGAACAGTTCATTACCCTCACCTTGTAGGGAACAGTTCATTACCCTCACCTTGTAGGGAACAGTTCATTACCCTCACCCCGTAGGGCCATGGGGAACAGTTCATTACCCACACCTTGTAGGGTACAGTTCATTACCCACACCTTGTAGGGTACAGTTCATTACCCACACCTTGTAGGGTACAGTTCATTACCCTCACCTTGTAGGGCCATGGGGAACAGTTCATTACCCTTACCCTGTAGGGAACAGTTCATTACCCTTACCCTGTAGGGAACAGTTCATTACCCTCACCTTGTAGGGAACAGTTCATTACCCACACCTTGTAGGGAACAGTTCATTACCCTCACCTTTTAGGGAACAGTTCATTACCCACACCTTGTAGGGAACAGTTCATTACCCACACCTTGTAGGGAACAGTTCATTACCCTCACCTTGTAGGGAACAGTTCATTACCCTCACCTTGTAGGGAACAGTTCATTACCCTCACCTTGTAGGGAACAGTTCATTACCCTCACCCCGTAGGGCCATGGGGAACAGTTCATTACCCTCACCTTGTAGGGTACAGTTCATTACCCACACCTTGTAGGGTACAGTTCATTACCCTCACCTTGTAGGGTACAGTTCATTACCCTCACCTTGTAGGGAACAGTTCATTACCCTCACCCTGTAGGGCCATGGGGAACAGTTCATTACCCTCACCTTGTAGGGAACAGTTCATTACCCTCACCTTGTAGGGAACAGTTCATTACCCTCACCTTGTAGGGAACAGTTCATTACCCTCACCCCGTAGGGCCATGGGGAACAGTTCATTACCCTCACCTTGTAGGGTACAGTTCATTACCCACACCTTGTAGGGTACAGTTCATTACCCACACCTTGTAGGGTACAGTTCATTACCCTCACCTTGTAGGGAACAGTTCATTACCCTCACCTTGTAGGGAACAGTTCATTACCCTCACCTTGTAGGGAACAGTTCATTACCCTCACCCCGTAGGGCCATGGGGAACAGTTCATTACCCACACCTTGTAGGGTACAGTTCATTACCCACACCTTGTAGGGTACAGTTCATTACCCACACCTTGTAGGGTACAGTTCATTACCCTCACCTTGTAGGGCCATGGGGAACAGTTCATTACCCTTACCCTGTAGGGAACAGTTCATTACCCTTACCCTGTAGGGAACAGTTCATTACCCTCACCTTGTAGGGAACAGTTCATTACCCACACCTTGTAGGGAACAGTTCATTACCCTCACCTTTTAGGGAACAGTTCATTACCCACACCTTGTAGGGAACAGTTCATTACCCACACCTTGTAGGGAACAGTTCATTACCCTCACCTTGTAGGGAACAGTTCATTACCCTCACCTTGTAGGGAACAGTTCATTACCCTCACCTTGTAGGGAACAGTTCATTACCCTCACCCCGTAGGGCCATGGGGAACAGTTCATTACCCTCACCTTGTAGGGTACAGTTCATTACCCACACCTTGTAGGGTACAGTTCATTACCCTCACCTTGTAGGGAACAGTTCATTACCCTCACCTTGTAGGGAACAGTTCATTACCCTCACCTTGTAGGGAACAGTTCATTACCCTCACCCCGTAGGGCCATGGGGAACAGTTCATTACCCACACCTTGTAGGGTACAGTTCATTACCCACACCTTGTAGGGTACAGTTCATTACCCACACCTTGTAGGGTACAGTTCATTACCCTCACCTTGTAGGGCCATGGGGAACAGTTCATTACCCTTACCCTGTAGGGAACAGTTCATTACCCTTACCCTGTAGGGAACAGTTCATTACCCTCACCTTGTAGGGAACAGTTCATTACCCACACCTTGTAGGGAACAGTTCATTACCCTCACCTTTTAGGGAACAGTTCATTACCCACACCTTGTAGGGAACAGTTCATTACCCTCACCTTGTAGGGAACAGTTCATTACCCACACCTTGTAGGGAACAGTTCATTACCCTCACCTTGTAGGGAACAGTTCATTACCCACACCTTGTAGGGTACAGTTCATTACCCACACCTTGTAGGGTACAGTTCATTACCCACACCTTGTAGGGTACAGTTCATTACCCACACCTTGTAGGGTACAGTTCATTACCCACACCTTGTAGGGTACAGTTCATTACCCACACCTTGTAGGGTACAGTTCATTACCCACACCTTGTAGGGAACAGTTCATTACCCTCACCTTGTAGGGAACAGTTCATTACCCACACCTTGTAGGGTACAGTTCATTACCCTCACCTTGTAGGGAACAGTTCATTACCCACACCTTGTAGGGAACAGTTCAATACCCTCACCCCGTAGGGCCATGGGGAACAGTTCATTACCCTCACCCCGTAGGGCCATGGGGAACAGTTCATTACCCACACGTCCTCCTGGAGTACAGTCAGGGTGTCGCGCTCAGCCACCCGGCCTCCTGGAGATGCATTGCAACTATCCACGCGCTCAGCCACCCGTCCTCCTGGAGTACAGTCAGGGTGTCGCGCTCAGCCACCCGTCCACCTGGAGTACAGTCAGGGTGTCGCGCTCAGCCACCCGTCCTCCTGGAGTACAGTCAGGGTGTCGCGCTCAGCCACCCGTCCACCTGGAGTACAGTCAGGGTGTCGCGCTCAGCCACCCGTCCTCCTGGAGTACAGTCAGGGTGTCGCGCTTTTCAGCAAATAAGGCAATGTACAAAAACCCAAGCGAAACATTATCATAAACTAACGGCTTATTGGTAAGTGTAGGCTCCATAGAGGAGGACGCGGACCGGAAAACGACATCGGTCTGAGGAATTCTTCTCATCGTCGACTAAAAGCATGCTTACATGTCCAAGTTTCAGATCGCTCCAAACCAAAGATGCTTATGACTAAAGGGAGAGACCACCAAACACAAACCCACACTAAGGGAGAGACCACCAAACACAAACCCACACTAAGGGAGAGACCACCAAACACAAACCCACACTAAGGGAGAGACCACCAAACACAAACCCACACTAAGGGAGAGACCACCAAACACAAACCCACACTAAGGGAGAGACCACCAAACACAAACCCACACTAAGGGAGAGACCACCAAACAAACCCACACTAAGGGAGAGACCACCAAACATATATCCACCATCTAGACTACAGACTTTAGCCTTGCAAAAGAGCAGGGAGGAGGACCAGTCTCTAGCCGGGGGGGGGGGAAGCAGGAATCTAAATGGAAGCATAACCTCAGTGGAAGCTCCAGCTGAAACCTACAACAAAAACATCCATTATTCCTGGCAGTGTTTCTCCTTTTTGTGGGCTCAAGTGCACTATTTGTGGTTCAGCGGTCATTTTTCTCAGAAAAGTTTCCACTTCGCCAGGCCTGCACACACACACCATGTGCTTTGTCCACACCCTGCAAACTGGGACTCTGAGGTTGTAAAAGGATTGGGTCTGTCCAAAGACAGAACGTTTCATCCCAAATATAAACTATTTAAAAGGCTTTTCTTTACTGTTCAACATATCATTTAAGTATTGCAAATCAAAATTGTGGCAGTGTGCCGTGTTACGAAAGACTGCTGTGGGAATGCTGTCCTATTAGGTAAAAAGCATCGCTGAAAACCTCGGCTGTTAATAGACCTAGGTTGAAATACAGCCACATCACTATTCAGGTAGTAAATGATTGGGGACTGTCTTTAAATCAACATGAAGCTTCACTAAGCTAAATAAGCCCTAGCAAAACGGAAAAGACTGAACAGCACTTTACATTCTAAGTCCTTTCAGGGGTAATACTACCTGCTCATGGCGGTTTAAAAGACCAGGCCCTCGGTCTGCTGAACCAATGGGCATCATCTCAGGTACCCCCCCCCCCCCCAAACCCATCATCAAACAACCATATCCACATTCACGCTGGCACAGAGGAGATTCAATGCTCCCCTAGGAAAACAAATCACAAAAAAAACAAAACAAGGGGAAGCGAGGAAAAGAGGTCTGGAAAAAAGTTATGCGCAGAGTTATACAACTGGTATAGTAGGAATGGAATCTCACAGAAACACAACATTTGGTTTTGGCAGGCGAGTGCGTTACAGCTTAAATTCCATTGAGTTCACAGAACATTCCTGCGTAACCCCCCCCACCCCCTCCTTTCCGCAGCAGAGTAAGTGTTTCAGATTCAGGACCAGATCCCTGCGGCACCCAGATGTGTGATGTCACCTTCCCAACATCCCTCTGAATGGGGACACGCAGGGAGGTGCTGACCAGTCCCTTGCAGGGGAGGTTGGACTCAGGTAGGGGTCAAGGAGCAGAGTTCAGGCCGTGTCAAGAGTCTCCGGTAACCACAGGAGATGGTCCCACCACTGTTGAAAATACGTCTGCCATACAAGTCCCCCCCCCCCCCCACCCCCACCCCCACATCATAATGACAGAGGAGAGAAGCAAAACAATTTAAAGAGTGACAGAGGAAAATGACACAGAATCATTTAGGATCCAAGTAGTAAAACCGACTTGAGGGTCTGTAAACTACACCACTACACCACAGATGAACGTAACCAATTGAGATATTACCATAGAGCCTGCTTCAACGTTTAGCCTAAGCATTAGAAACTTAATAAGGCATAAAAATGATTTGACACAAATTAGAATTTAACAAGAATGGGGAATTAAGCGACAATCCTCAATCATTTCTTTGAGGGCACATTTGTATTAGTCCACTTGCCTCTCGGCTAATTTGAACTGATTGGGGGCCTTCTCCATGTCTTCACAGGCTTAAATTAATCATCTACCCAAGTCGACACATCCTGTTTTCACTGAAAAACAAGACCAGCAGGAGAGACTTTTACAGAGCCACATGCTCAACCTTTAACCTTACAGTGACCTCCCCCATCTCTGACCCTGCCACTAACTGACCCAGGTAGTAAAACGCCTGTTATTGTTATTTATTGTGTCACAATTAAAAAATATAATAATAATTAAATGACATTTTCTTGTTATCTCTGCATTGTTGTGAAAGCCCTCGTAGGTAAGCTTTTCACATTAAAGTCTACACCTGTTGTATTTGGCGCATTTAATCAAACGTTACTACATGAATGATAACACAATGGCTGTAATCTATTCACTTACTACCTGAATGTTAACACAATGACTAATCTATTCACTTACTACCTGAATGTTAACACAATGGCTGTAATCTATTCACTTACTACCTGAATGTTAACACAATGACTAATCTATTCACTTACTACCTGAATGCTACCACAATGACTAAGCTATTCACTTACTACCTGAACGCTAACACAATGACTAATCTATTCACTTTACTACCTGAACTCTAACACAATGACTAATCTATTCACTTTACTACCTGAACACTAACACAATGACTGTAATCTATTCACTTTACTACCTGAACGCTAACACAATGACTAATCTATTCACTTTACTACCTGAACGCTAACACAACGACGGTAATCTATTCACTTTACTACCTGAACGCTAACACAACGACGGTAATCTATTCACTTTACTACCTGAACGCTAACACAACGACGGTAATCTATTCACTTTACTAGCTGAACGCTAACACAACGACGGTAATCTATTCACTTTACTAGCTGAACGCTAACACAACGACGGTAATCTATTCACTTTACTACCTGAACGCTAACACAACGACGGTAATCTATTCACTTTACTAGCTGAACGCTAACACAACGACGGTAATCTATTCACTTTACTAGCTGAACGCTAACACAATGACTAATCTATTCACTTTACTACCTGAACGCTAACACAACGACGGTAATCTATTCACTTTACTAGCTGAACGCTAACACAACGACGGTAATCTATTCACTTTACTAGCTGAACGCTAACACAACGACGGTAATCTATTCACTTTACTACCTGAACGCTAACACAACGACGGTAATCTATTCACTTTACTAGCTGAACGCTAACACAACGACGGTAATCTATTCACTTTACTAGCTGAACGCTAACACAACGACGGTAATCTATTCACTTTACTACCTGAACGCTAACACAACGACGGTAATCTATTCACTTTACTAGCTGAACGCTAACACAACGACGGTAATCTATTCACTTTACTACCTGAACGCTAACACAACGACGGTAATCTATTCACTTTACTAGCTGAACGCTAACACAACGACGGTAATCTATTCACTTTACTAGCTGAACGCTAACACAACGATGGTAATCTATTCACTTTACTACCTGAACGCTAACACAACGACTAATCTATTCACTTTACTACCTGAACGCTAACACAACGACGGTAATCTATTCACTTTACTAGCTGAACGCTAACACAACGACGGTAATCTATTCACTTTACTACCTGAACGCTAACACAACGATGGTAATCTATTCACTTTACTACCTGAACGCTAACACAACGACGGTAATCTATTCACTTTACTAGCTGAACGCTAACACAACGACGGTAATCTATTCACTTTACTACCTGAACGCTAACACAACGACGGTAATCTATTCACTTTACTACCTGAACGCTAACACAACGACGGTAATCTATTCACTTTACTAGCTGAACGCTAACACAACGATGGTAATCTATTCACTTTACTACCTGAACGCTAACACAACGACGGTAATCTATTCACTTTACTACCTGAACGCTAACACAACGACGGTAATCTATTTAAGGATCTTCCCTTTTCTTCTTCTTGAGGACAGTATTTGAAACGCCAACACTAATGACTGAAAAGAGACACCTTCCTCAATCTCTCCAATTGCACAGAAATAGCGTGGCGTTGAACTGAGTGGAGCAAAGTCCATCTTCCATCAATCACTCGTGACCTTTCAACTTAACCCAGTTGGTGTGGACACAGTTTAACTAATCTCACGCTATGTTTAGATGTACCTCTAAGCAGCCTTTCAGGTTAGGAGCTCTAATCCCAACTATGTAAACAAGCAGGAACTGAGGACTTAAAAGTTGAGACAATTCAGAGAAGATTCCTTGTGATGTCAACATCCCCAAATGGCATTTGCCACTTTGATAGAGACCAAAGGCTTGATAATGTACCCTTTTATGAAACAAATGGCAGAAAAAGCCAGACTTCTCAACATGTTTAAGATTAAAATTAAATAAAAAAAGTTATAAATATAAATATAAAAAAAGAGCAGGACTATGGCTTCTCGTCATAAAACCAGAACACTTTCACACTAGTCGCCATAAGTCGTTCACCTAGCCGTACTCTACACAGACCGGTGTGGCATAACCAATCAGAGCTGCGGTAGGAGTATATGCAAATAGACTACTGCCATATATGGATCTGTGCCATTTACGTTGAACTGGACCATGTTTACAGCATGAGCGGTCGTGAGTAGATGCACTTGTTTTGAGATTAAAGGGAGAGCTGCATGTAGCCACGTGTGCACATTTTGGCGTTACTGAGGGTGTATTGGTTTAGCAGATGTCCTGGGTAACACAGGCTTTAGCTGTGTTGCCTAAAGTCCACTCCAGTCACCCAAGTCATAGAGAACGGTCTATGCTACCGCACGGCAAGCGGTACCGGAGCGCCACGTCTAGGACCAAAAAGCTCCTTAACAGCTTCTACCTCCAAGCCATAAGACTGATGAACAATTAATAAAATGGCCACCTGGACTATTTACATTGACCCCCCTCCCCATTTGTTTTGTACACTACTGCTACTCAATGTTTATTATCTATGCACAGTCACTTCACCCCTACCTGCATGTAGTAATTACCTCGACTAACCTGTACCCCGACACACTGACTCGGTACCGGTACCCCATTATTGTTATGTATAGCCTTGTTAATATGTCATTTTGTGTTACTTTTTTATTCATTCATTAATTTTATTTTGTAATTATTTTCTTACCTCTATTTCTCGAACTGCATTGTTAGTTAAGGGCTTGTACAGAAGCATTTCACGGTAAGGTCTACCTGTGTGTATTGGGCGCATGTGGCAACTACCACTTGATTTGAAATCTAGAATATGTCCGTGCTGTGCATGTCAAACATTATAAACCTACATCATTTTATCCACATCAAAAGGTAGACAATTTATTCACAGCAAATGTTTGCGCTAGCAGTGCCACAGTACGAATCAGGGGGCTGCCATTTTACATAGACGCTCTACGCTGCAGGACACGGTGCAATTAATCACTGTGCTGTGGCGATACTGTATAAATCTGTGCCCATTAACCAACAGCAATGTTCCCCAGGGACTGTCACCCAGAGCGCAAAACAAATATCAGCCCAAGAAGAGAAGCATGAGAAAGTTCAACTTTCTAGAGTTTTCCCTGTTAGTTAACACTATCAACGGTTCCCTTTACTGTGGCGATTGTGATCGAATCAACACAATATTAGCCACTTTCAATGCAACATAATGAAAGAAAACAAACTATGCAAGAGATGTTGTTGTAGGCAGAACGCATCAAAGTAGGATTCTATTGCGCAAGACTCAGCCGTACTCTACAGACCGGTGTGGCATAACCAATCAGAGCTGCGGTAGGAGTATATGCAAATAGACTACTGCCATATATGGATCTGTGCCATTTACGTTGAACTGGACCATGTTTACAGCATGAGCGGTCGTGAGTAGATGCACTTGTTTTGAGATTAAAGGGAGAGCTGCATGTAGCCACGTGTGCACATTTTGTTCATATCATTTGCCACTTAGTGAGTTATTAGCCCAGTTAATTTCAAGACTTTAATGTTTTTTTTCAAAAGTCTCAAGGAATGTAGACCGACATTGAACACCACACATTGGCTGCTACTGTAGGCTGAATGATAGAACATGTTAAAATGTTATGGGATGCATTTTCTACATTGTTTTTGAAGGTAGACCATTCTGGTAGGCCTATATTATGATCAAATAGCCACAGTAGCCTACTTGCCCACTGTTAAAACTGTAACCTGAAGCGGCTACAGCATCAGTGTTGACAGTAAAACTGTACCTTAAAGCAGCTACAGCCTCAGTGTTGACAGTAAAACTGTAACTTAAAGCAGCTACAGCCTCAGTGTTGACAGTAAAACTGTAACTAAAAGCAGCTACAGCATCAGTGTTCACAGTAAAACTGTAACTTAAAGCAGCTACAGCCTCAGTGTTCACAGTAAACGCACGCTGGAAGTTGCACAGAATTTTCACAACGTTCAAGTTTGCACTCAGAAGACCTGAAATTTGCTCAGTGCCGTAAACATTTAGAGGGAACATTGCTCCAATGGGGAAGAAGTAATGAGTCATGCACTCAGAGAGCAGATGAAAGGACTAGACCTGACACAGCTCCTATTGGACACCATTCACACACAGCCAATCAACTAGACACAAAAATAACATTTGACAAACACACAATCCAGAGATGTGGACAGGACAGACTGGACCACACTGTGATGTTAGTTCCGATGTTCAAAACAGACTTTTGACCATAGAACATTCCGAGAAGAAGTAGCCTTCACAACAGTCAATGCTGTGCGCCGCCATTGATCCTCCGATAAGAAGAGTCAATAGAAGAATCAATATGGTCAACAGCCTAGACAATGATCTGTAAAAAAAAAAAACTACTACTTTCCCAACCAGTCTGGGCACAAACAGGGGAAAGAGCAGTCTGTTATGGTTGTGAGTGGTTACACGGTTTATGTTGAGCTCTAGCCGGCACCAGACCAGAACATTCTCAACAAGGCCATACCCACGGGGGTTGCAAAACAAATCGGGCACTTACTGCCTTTGCCTATAATTAGAGAAGGATTGAGAATCTGATTGATGGAAACCCAAAGCTGCCTGTAATTTGAGTTTTCCTGGGTCCTGGAAGACTGGTGACCACACTGGAGGCTTAACGCCAACTTCATAACATAGCTAGGTGGCTAGTAGTACTACCCAATATATATGTATATATATATATATATATATAATAATTCTGAAGGGGGCAGGACACCTCTGCTCGCCACTGATGTTCCAAGGCTTCCCACCTCCCCAGGCTCACACGAAACAAGCCTCAAAGCACTTTCAAAACCAAACGACACAGGGGAATTTTAAAAAACTGCCAGTTTCCTGTGACCAAGTGTGGACTTTTAAATGACAAGCTGTGTTTTCTGGACTAAAAACCTCAGACAAAAGTGGAGAATCATTAAACGCTACACTGAGCCCCCCCCCCCCCCCCCCTTGTAACCTAGATTCACAGAGAAGGCAGTTTATTCCAGAGGACAGAAAAAAAACATATTTAAAAGAAGACGATGCTTGCCAGCTAAAAGCCTCTTCAAACATGCATCCCACAATTATACACAGCAGGCCTTAGACCCCTTTTCTGTCCTTCCACTTGGATATAACTTTAAACAAACCCACATGTTTTCACAGGTACAGTGTTCTCGGGCACTCTAACGGATGATGAGTGACTTATTTTTATTTCATCTTTATTTAACCTGGCAAGTCAGTTAAGAACTAATTTTTATTTACAATGACGGCCTAGGAACAGTGGGTTAACTGCCTTGTTCAGGGGGTAGAATGACAGATTTTTACCTTGTCAGCTCAGGGGATACGATCTTGCAACCTTCCGGTTACTAGTCCAACGCTCTAACCACTAGGCTACCCTGCCGCCCCACAGCGGGGGCTGCAGACAGAGCACAGAGAGACTGTCACGTTTTTAAAAAAAAGCACGGTTTAACAGAAACCTAGTTAACATTATCCCACAAAAGACCTAGAGACCCATTTGTTCGACAACCACTTCTTTAAAATCCCATTTAAGGTTTGTATTGACTAGGCCTTGTGTGAGGTAATGATCGGTTGGTGTTTAGAGTACGAGTGTGGGAAAAGCAGACCACAGAAAGTAACAGGTGAGAGTTGTGGGCGGAAATGGCTGACAGGTTTGTGCAGCCCGGGCCACCAAAGAAACCTTTGTTCTACAGTTCACACGCAGAGCATCCTGCTAGTCAACAGCATGAGCTACGCCCCCAGGCTAATTCAAATCACACCGTCTCCTACAGAGTCAACCATATAAATCCTATTCAATTACAAATCTATATTATAGTATTCTATGTCCTAATTCTATGGCACCTTCAACACACCCCTCTTAAAAGTGTAAATCAGCACATGAAACAACAACAAACTATTATCCCCACCAGTAAAACAAGCTTATATTTTGGGTTCTGATGGGATACGACAGTTGAACTTAAAGGGCATTTATAAGTTCTATTCTTCAACAATCTAGATGAATAGTCCTACATGTCATTCATTTAAATCCCAGAAATACATGTAGCAACTGCTGATTGACCCTTTAACCATTACTGACTCAACTCAGAGAGCCCCGTCTGACAAGAGTTGGACATAAACAAATTACAGTTTTATTTTAATGTAACCTTTATTTAACTAGGCAAGTCAGTTTAAGAACACATTCTTATTTATAATGAGGGCCTACCCCGGCCAAACCCGGACGACGCCGGGCCAATTGTACGCCGTCCTATGGGACGTCCCAATCACGGCCGGTTGTGATACAGCCTGGAATCGAACCAGGGTCTGTAGTGACGCCTCTATCACTGAGATCCAGTGCTTTAGACCGCTGAGCCACTCGGGAGTCCAAAATGGTAACGGGAACACAATAGAAGTCAGATTCTGAATACCAAAAAAAAATTATACTATGCATATGTACAACTGTACCAAGTTGCATGTTCAATGACTAAGCCATCACCAGAAAGAACAGGGGTATTCTTCAGTGACCCATTTTTTTTGTAAGTGAGGAGAGAGGGGTTTACAAAACAGCCCCCCCCCCCCAAGGGAGAGGCATATTGAGGTAGACAGCTCAGAGGACCCCGGCCCTCATCTCCCGGCCCTTAGCAACAGCCCCAGACAGCTATTCACCTGTTGCTAAGAGGAAAGAGACTCTCCGCCAAGTTCTCTCACATCCTACCAACATCAATGAGGAAGTGAAACAAAAATAGAACTGCTAGGCTACTGTTGCCAACTCAATGAAAACTGTTAGGCTACTGTAGCCAACTCAATGAAAACTGCTTGGGTAGCCAACACAACGACAACTGCTAGGCTACTGTAGCCAACAACTAAAACTGTTAGGCTACTGTAGCCAACTCAACGAAAACTGTTAGGCTAATGTAGCCAACTCAATGAAAACTGCTAGGGTAGCCAACACAACGACAACTGCTAGGCTACTGTAGCCAACACAACGAAAACTGCTAGGCTACTGTAGCCAACACAACGAAAACTGCTAGGCTACTGTAGCCAACAACGAAAACTGCTAGGCTACTGTAGCCAACTCAACTAAAACTGTTAGGCTACTGTAGCCAACTCAACTAAAACTGTTAGGCTACTGTAGCCAACTCAACTAAAACTGTTAGGCTACTGTAGCCAACTCAACGAAAACTGTTAGGCTAATGTAGCCAACTCAATGAAAACTGCTAGGCTACAGTAGCCAACTCAATGAAAACTGTTAGGGTAGCCAACACAACGAAAACTGCTAGGCTACTGTAGCCAACTCAACGAAAACTGCTAGGCTACTGTAGCCAACTCAACGAAAACTGCTAGGCTACTGTAGCCAACTCAATGAAAACTGTTAGGCTACTGTAGCCAACTCAACTAAAACTGTTAGGCTACTGTAGCCAACTCAACTAAAACTGCTAGGCTACTGTAGCCAACTCAACTAAAACTGTTAGGCTACTGTAGCCAACTCAACTAAAACTGTTAGGCTACTGTAGCCAACTCAACTAAAACTGCTAGGCTACTGTAGCCAACTCAACGAAAACTGCTAGGCTACTGTAGCCAACTCAATGAAACACAATCAAAAGTCTCCAGCCATTTCAATCAAGAAGCCCTTGTGAAAGGGAAATGAAAATGTTTTCAATAAAGAGGCTAATGATAAACGAAAATCAGATTTGAATTAAAAGACAATAGCCTTATCGCTATTCAATAGGCCTTACCTTACTAAGAGACTATTCACTAGGCCTTACCTTACTAAGAGACTATTCACTAGGCCTTACCTTACTAAGAGACTATTCACTAGGCCTTACCTTACTAAGATACTATTCACTAGGCCTTACCTTACTAAGAGACTATTCACTAGGCCTTACCTTACTAAGAGACTATTCACTAGGCCTTACCTTACTAAGAGACTATTCACTAGGCCTTACCTTAAGAAGCCATTCCCTGGGTCCTGCTGCCACAGAAGAAGCTTAACAAAAGAGATGCCTGTATCTACTGTCAGTGGCGATGACAATTCAATTGTTGGTGTGTGAGTGAGTGTGACAGAGGAAGCGAAGAGTGGTGGTAACCCCAATGCCACCTGCATTTTGAAAGCAGCCAATAGCCTGGTATCAACAAATCAGCAGAGGCCTTGACTGAGTAGGAGGCACACGACAACACAGAGGTGAGAGAAAGAGAGAGCATTGTTAAAATGTTGAGATATAGCCAGTGGCTGAAAAAAAAACTGCCAACTACTAGTTGAACAAAACAGTCTGAAGCAGCAGCTTGTTAGTGAGACAATGCTAGCCTGGATGCAATTATACTGTTCTTATCACTGCAGCTAGGGAGTCATTACGACAGCTATCTTTTGTTCCATTATACTAGACCGTATCAAGCTACCTGCATCTCTATGTCGTCGATTTCAGCGTCTCTAGCCTCGTCTCTGTGGGTTGAGGCATCATGAATGGCCACAGCCTACTGGTACACTCTGCTAACAGACGTCAGACAACAACGGGCTCTGTTCAGAGTTCAAAGCTCAGGCAGCGGAGCACGGCTCAGGTTGACCGATTATGAGTTGTGCTTTTACGAATGTGTTTCCCAAGCAGTTGAGGTATGCAGAAAAAAATGAATAAATAAATAAAAAACAGGAAATGGAAGCAAAGCCTCAATTTAACGCTCTCAGGCCTGGGTTAAACAGCTGTGTTGCAGGACCCTGTTTTCACGAGACACTGTAAACGCCTACATTCTGCCCATTTAAAAACACAGTGGAAAAGACGCTGTGTTGCGTGTGCAGCAGGGCAGTCACGAGCTAGTCCACCGAGACTACGACAGATAGTTCTCCTCTACTCACTGGGAGGCTGTGCTCTTTGGTTCAGCATGGAGTTCAGGTTACATTTCCCTCTGCTTGCCCTAGTTTCAGCCTTGATGATCGCTGTCAGCTCCACCTCCAATGACTCTGTTTAGCCCATGCATGAAAAAGGACAATCGGAGAGCGAGAGAGAGCGAGAGAGAGAGAGTTAACCCACCAAGAAGTATTTGTGTTCCCTGACAACACAGCCAGGACTGCTGGGTGTAACATGACCTTTACACCAGAGACAGCAGGGAGGAAAAGCTTTTCTACAGACGGCATCACAATCAAGATAGTGTTTCGCGGAGAGCAAGAGAACGAGAGAGAGAGAGAGAGAAAAAAAAGCCTCCCGGCTAATCAGTATTCAGGGGCAGGAGCCTGCATGAAACCAGAAGGTAGCAGAGCAAGCTGAAAAAGACCTTAGATCGCCTGATAACTGCACAAGAGTTTGACGGATGGCTTAGCGTCTATTCTGTCCACACGGAAGTGTAATCATGGCTTTGTGTCCACTGACTGACTACATATTCTGAATAAAAAAAATAACAAAAAAAAACGTTCTTCCACCCACTTGCCCGTCTCCTTCCTCTGAGGGACAGCCGATTGAGATCGTGCTGCTATCTGAGAGAGTAAGTGGCAGCTCAGTGTATTAAAAGGACAGGGACAGGGTTGACTGCAGCAGTAGCTTCCTGTGTGGACTTGGCTGGCCAGCAGGTTTACACTGTATTCTCTGGTCTCAAGCCTAGCTGATACCCTTCTCCCCTCGCTTGGCTCATCTGCTCTGCCCCTCCCCCCTTGAACACTTCTGATGGGGGTTGGCTGGCTTGGGGACTCAGCCTACTATTGTGTTTCGGGAGGTAATGGGAGGAGACCAAAATACGAAGCCCCTCCCCCCTTCCTCCCCCAGCAACCAACCAAAACTGGTCAAGTCTTCCACATAGGAAAGTCTGAGCTTATTTTGTACACACATACACCTCTGGGGGTGTACTTTCACTCGCCTGGAAATCCAACCTCAGTACTGTACAAAATCCTTTTTCCTAGAGTAGCAAAAACAACACAGCACTTACATTTTGAAGATTCTTGAAGTTAAAAAATTTAAAAACTAAGAAAAAGGGTGTTAGCTCTGTTGCTGGGGAGTTAAGCCAAAGGAATGTCAGGCACACACACAGTGCCTCAGTCAAGCCCCATCCTAAAAACACAACTCCCAGGCTTCCCTTGAACAAATCCAAACGCTGGACGAGTAGACTGAGGAAAACAACATGGCTGCCGCTGTGGCCGTGGTGAAGTCGTAGTAAACAGTTCCGGGGACACCCAACTGAGAGATCGAGCTGCTGCTCTCACCTGACCCGTCTTCTCACTACATGCTCCAACAAAGTCCCATCTGTGCTGTGGAAAATACCGGAAATCCCCCTCGCGCCCTCCCATCACTCTCCTTCCCTCTCTCTCTCTCTTCTTCCCGCCTTCTCCTCCCCTCCCTCTGGCCATTCCACCAGAGCGGTATGTATTACAATAATAATCCACACTCTTGTCAAGGTCACCGACTGGAGAGCTCAGTCAGAGAGATGGGCCGGGCTGCACAAAGATCCAGATAAGCAGTGCAGAGCCTGTACATCTCTTCTCTCCCCACTGCTTAGTCATGCCTTTATCTCTGCAGCCCCCGAGACAGACTGCTGAGCCCTAAGGCCGAGAGACTGCTGAGCCCTAAGCCCGAGGCAGACTGCTGAGCCCTAAGGCCGAGAGACTGCTGAGCCCTAAGCCCGAGGCAGACTGCTGAGCCCTAAGCCCGAGGCAGACTGCTGAGCCCTAAGCCCGAGGCAGACTGCTGAGCCCTAAGCCCGAGGCAGACTGCTGAGCCCTAAGCCCGAGGCAGACTGCTGAGCCCTAAGCCCGAGGCAGACTGCTGAGCCCTAAGCCCGAGGCAGACTGCTGAGCCCTAAGCCCGAGACAGACTGCTGAGCCCTAAGCCCGAGGCAGACTGCTGAGCCCTAAGGCCGAGACAGACTGCTGAGCCCTAAGGCCGAGAGACTGCTGAGCCCTAAGGCCGAGAGAGACTGCTGAGCCCTAAGCCCGAGAGAGACTGCTGAGCCCTAAGCCCGAGAGAGACTGCTGAGCCCTAAGCCCGAGAGAGACTGCTGAGCCCTAAGCCCGAGAGAGACTGCTGAGCCCTAAGCCCGAGAGAGACTGCTGAGCCCTAAGCCCGAGAGAGACTGCTGAGCCCTAAGCCCGAGAGAGACTGCTGAGCCCTAAGCCCGAGACAGACTGCTGAGCCCTAAGCCCGAGACAGACTGCTGAGCCCTAAGCCCAAGACAGACTGCTGAGCCCTAAAAATGGTCAAAGACTCCAGCCACCCTAGTCATAGACTGTTCTCTCTGCTACAGTACCGCACAGCAAGCAATACCGGAGTGCCTGGTCAAGGTCCAAGACGCTTCTAAACAGCTTCTACCCCCCCAAGCCATAAGACTCCTGACCAGCTAATCAAATGGTTACCCAGACCATTGCTTGTCCCCCCCCCCCCTTCTACACTGCTGCTACTCTCTGTTTATTATCTATGCAGAGTCAATTTAATAACTCTACCTACATGTACATATTACCTCAATTACCTCGACTAATCAGTGCCCCGCACATTGACTCTGTTCTGGTACCCCCTGTATATAGCCTCCACATTGACTCTGTACCGGTACCCCCTGTATATAGTCTCGCTATTGTTATTTTACTGCTGCTCTTTAATTACTTGTAACTTTTATTTATTATTGTTATTCATTTTTTTTGTAACTGCATTGTTGGTAAGCAAGCATTTCACTGTAAGGTCACACCCGGCGCATGTGACCAATAACATTTATTTTCATTTGACTGCTGAGCCCTAACCCCGCGACAGACTGCTGAGCCCTAGAAAATAGCTCTACTGTTCTCCCCCTTACAGTGTTTGCATCTCCTCCTGGAGAGAACAAAAACCACTGTAAACACCTCCGCCAGGGGAGAACAGTAAACAACGCCTCTTCCAAGAGAGACCAATAAACACTGTAAACAACACCTCTGCCAGGGGAGAACAGTAAACACAGTAAACAACACCTCCTCCAGGAGAGACCAGTAAACACTAAACAAAACCTCCGTCAGAGGAGAACAGTAAACACTGTTAACCTCTTTGATCTCTAGGGGCGCTATTTCATTTTTGGATAAAAAACGTTCCCGTTTTAAGCGCGATATTTTGTCACGAAAAGATGCTCGACTATGCATACTATGCAGTTTTTGAAAGAAAACACTCTGAAGTTTCAGAATCTGCAAAGATATTGTCTGTAAGTGCCCCAGAACTCATTCTACAGGCGAAACCAAGATGATGCGTCAACCAGGAAATGAGCAGAATTTCTGAAGCTCTGTTTTCCATTGTCTCCTTATATGGCTGTGATTGCGCAAGGAATGAGCCTACACTTTCTGTCGTTCCCCCAAGGTGTTAGCAGCATTGTGACGTATTTGTAGGCATATCATTGGAAGATTGACCATAAGAGACTACATTTTCCAAGTGTCCGCCTGGTGTCCTGCGTGGAATTCGGTGCGCAATTGCCAGCTGCTTGTACTTTTCCATTTGATTGAGGGGAGAAACCATGCTTCCATGAACGATATATCATTGAAGAGATATGTGAAAAACACCTTGAGGATTGATTCTAAACAACGTTTGCCATGTTTTCAGTCGATATTATGGAGTTAATTTGGAAAAAAGTTCGCGTTTTGAGGACTGAATTTTCGGGTTTTTTTGGTAGCCAAATGTGATGTATAAAACGGAGCTATTTCTAATACACAAAGAATCTTTTTGGAAAATCTGAGCATCTGCTATCTAACTGAGAGTATCCTCATTGAAAACATCAGAAGTTCTTCAAAGGTAAATGATTTTATTTGAAGGCTTTTATGTTTTTGTTGAAATGTTGCGTGCTGGATGCTAACGCTAATGCTAACGCTAAATGCTACGCTAGCTAGCTACTTTTACACAAATTATTGTTTTCCTATGGTTGAGAAGCATATTTTGAAAATCTGAGATGACAGTGTTGTTTACAAAAGGCTAAGCTTGAGAGATGGCATATTTATTTCATTTCATTTGCGATTTTCATGAATAGTTAACGTTGCGTTATGGTAATGAGCTTGAGTCTGTATTCCTGATACCGGATCCGGGATGGGGAGATCAGAGAGGTTAATACCTCCGCCACGAGAGACCAGTAAACACTGTAAACAACAGCTCCGCATGGAGACCAGTAAACACTAAACAACACATCCGCCAGGAGAGACCAGTAAACACTGTAAACAACAACTCCGCTAGGAGAGACCAGTAAACACTAAACAACACCTCCGCCAGGAGAGACCAGTAAACACTGTAAACAACACCTCTGCCGGGAGAGACCAGTAAACACTGTAAACAAAACCTCCATCAGGGGAGAACAGTAAACAACACCTCCGCCAGGAGAGAACAGTAAACACTGTAAACAACAACTCCGTCAAGGGAGAACAGTAAGCAACACCTCCGCCAGGAGAGAACTGTATGCAACACCTCCGCCAGGGGAGAACAGTAAGCAACACCTCCGCCAGGGGAGAAAAGTAAGCAACACCTCCGCCAGGGGAGAACAGTAAGCAACACCTCCGCCAGGGGAGAACAGTAAGCAACACCTCCGCCAGGGGAAAACAGTAAGCAACACCTCCGCCAGGGGAGAAAAGTAAACACTGTAAACACCACCTCCGCCAGGGGAGAACAGTAAACACTGTAAACACCTCCGTCAGGGTAGAACAGTAAACACTGTAAACAACACCTCCGCCATGGGAAAACAGCAAACACTGTAAACAACACCTCTGCCAGGGGACAACAGTAAACACCTCGGCCTCCAGCGGAGACCAGTAAACACTGTAAACAATGCCCCAGCTAGCAAGCCCTGATGGGATTATTTATCCACAACAACCACTGTTCTCCCCTGGTGGAGTTGTTGTTTAGTGTTTACTGTTCTCCCCTGGCGGAGGTGTTGTTTTGAGTTTACACAATGCTGGACTGGGCCAGAGGAGTTTCATACAGATATGATGACCAAACACATCACAGCCAAGGTCTAAATATTACAGAGCAGATCTGGAAGGGACAAAGCCAGAGCGATGCTCCAAAAAAAACAGAGCAAATAAGCAAAGCATTGGATTAAAGAACACTCCATCTCTACTGCTAGAACTGCCTACACACAAACTTGCATAAGTAGTTGTGCAACAACTTTGGACTTCAGTTCAAATGATATCTAGCCTAATTAAATACACTCAATTAGAAATGTACTTTTTAGTGTGGGAGTAACAACGGTGAGAGAGGAGTAGGGAAAGGGAAGTGCCCACAGGGGAGAAGGAGAGGGCTGTGGAGAGCTGACTACCATCATGCTCTAGTACAGTCGCTTCCAGGCTGTAAGACCTTGTATCACCCTAGCTAGCATTGCATTCTCTCTCTCTCTCCCATTCTCTCTCTCTCTCCCATCTAAAACTAATTTCCATTCAAAATCATATTTTCCCCAAACGTAACCCTAACCCCTAACGTAACACTAACCCAAACCCCTAACGTAACCCTAACCCCTAACGTAACACTAACCCTAACCGCTAATGTAACCCTAACCCCTAACGTAACCCAAACCCCTAACGTAACACTAACCCAAACCCCTAACGTAACCCTGACCCCTAACGTAACCCTAACCCCTAACATAACCCTAACCCAAACACCTAACGTAACCCTAATCCCTAACGTAACCCCTAACGTAACTCTAACCCCTAACGTAACCCTAACCCTAACCCCTAACGTAACCCAAACCCCTAACGTAACCCTAACCCTAACCCCTAACGTAACCCTGAATGTAACCCAAACCCCTAACGTAACCCTAACCCCTAACGTAACCCTAACCCTAACCCCTAAAGTAACCCTAACTCCTAACGTAACCCTAACCCCTAACGTAACCCTAACCCCTAACGTAAGCCTAACTCCTAACGTAACCCTAACATAACCCTAACCCCTAACGTAACCCTAACCCCTAACATAACCCTAACTCCTAACGTAACCCTAACATAACCCTAACCCCTAACATAACCCTAACATAACCCTAACCCCTAACGTAACCCTAACCCCTAACCCCTAACGTAACCCTAACATAACCCTAACCCCTAATGTAACCCTAACCCCTAATGTAACCCTAACATAACCCTAACCCCTAACGTAACCCTAACCCCTAATGTAACCCTAATTCTAACCCTAAATCCAACCCCTAAGTTTAAAATGGCCTTTGTCCTCGTGGGGACGTGGGAAACGTCTCCATGAAGGATAATTTTCCTTGTTTCACTATCCTTGTGGGGACTTTGGGGGATTTTAGGTCCCACACACGGATAGAGGAACTACCCCCCACTTATCTGTCCTCTGAAAGGATAACCTTTCCTTTCAGTTCTGCAGAGCACAAAGTCCCCAAACACTCCCTTGTGTACTGTATCTACCTTTAGGAGGGTCACCGAAGGGCGCTGGCTGGCTGATACCGCTCTCCTCATGTACAGCGAGAAGCCACTACACACAGTAGACAGGCAGCTCTCCTCATGTACAGCGAGAAGCCACTACACACAGTAGACAGGCAGCTCTCCTCATGTACAGCGAGAAGCCACTACACACAGTAGACAGGCAGCTCTCATGTACAGCGAGAAGCCATTACACACAGTAGACAGGCAGCTCTCCTCATGTACAGCGAGAAGCCACTACACACAGTAGACAGGCAGCTCTCCTCATGTACAGCGAGAAGCCACTACACACAGTAGACAGGCAGCTCTATACTGAGTCCAAAGCCATAAGAAGGCTCCTTTCTCAAGGTGAGCCCTGAGCAGCACTGAACTCTCCCCCTCCTCCTGTAACAGCTCTCTCCCAGGGGTGGAAGAGAAGGACAGGGGAACAGAGGAGGGCCCCTGTGGCCCTGGCGACAGGACGAAAGCTGTTTTAAGTTAACTGCATATTCAAATCAAGCAAACGTGCTGCCGCTTTTGCCTGCGCCACCTCCCAGGAGAGGACACGCCACCACCACCAGGCTATTTATAGACCGCATCGGTTCCATCTTCGCTGGCACTTCCTGTTCTGCAGCAAGTCCCTGTAGGGAGGGGCGGTTGCCCTCCTTGAAGAAAGCAGCCCAGCCAGGCAGGGAGGCAGGCTTCCGACAGAGCCTCCTCTAATTCTCCTACACATACCCAAAACTCTTACACACCATCCACACCCGCTCATCGCCTTCTTAAAACTGCAATATGCTTTCTGAAAGGGTAACCTGGCGGTGGCCATCTTGGAAACGTGGCAAGCCAAAAGTGCAGTCAGGAATGTATATGGACTGGTAGTCGAGTACTTAATAAAAACATTTAAAAAAACACTTAAAAATGACTTTTACCGTGCCGTTATTAAATCAATTAAACGAATTAGCATCTGAAGAAACACAAAAGGACGTGTCATATGAGCTGAGCATCATATTATCCAATGTGGCGAGCCACATTATGTGGCTTTGGTTATACTTCAGTGTTAGCAGTCTTACCACGAATGAACCGCTCTGCGCATTCCCAAACCTACACAGCCACTACGAAGTCGTTACGGCACAAAATGTCCGCCACATCATACCTGCCTCCTCATACACTCAGTGATGAGGATGGCGACTGGGGAATGCATAACGCTGCCACTCCTGTCTAATCAGTTATCTACTGTGTCTCCATTTACCCAAGGGACAGAGAGTGAGTCCGGCGGCTGTAAGGGGAGCTTCTCGTCCATGCATTTGCCAGGGTCAGACAGAGGCTGTGGCACAGGGCCACGGGGGCCTCATCTCATCTCAGTGTGTCTGTCAGTTCCATACCAGGCAGTCAGAGCCGCCGCTCCCTAGATCACCATTAGTGACCTGCTGTATCCACGGAGATGGCCCGGTTATCAGCAGGGGGATGTCACTCAACGTTAACCACGCGACGAGCTCTACAGCATGTCTCGGGGGGGGGGAATGGGAACACTGCTTCCCAGCAGCCAAGGGATTGAACCAACAGTCTGGATGCTTTAGTTCAGCTGCCTGCCCCCCCCCCCCCCCCCCTTAATATGAGTTGTTGGGATGAGCCGGCACTGACAAGAATAGGGTCTGAAGCAGACAACTGCCAGAAAGGACATTAAAACGACCAGCGAGCCTTCCTCCCCTGTGCTGCTGCTGCTGCTGCTGTCATGGAGATGGCAAGCAGACTACACAGAATCACTATGCAAATCCCTGCTGTCTATCAGGCTTAAAGGACAAACTCTCTCTCCCTCGCTTTCACCCCCACTGAGTGACAGACAGGAGAGAACAGGGGAGAAGGGAGGGAGGAATGGAGGGTGAGAGAGAGAGAGAGAGAGAGAGAGGAGACCTGCAGTAACTTCCTGATTAAAACACTAGACTTAACAGAGATACAGTAAGCAGACAGAGGCAACTGGGGTGCCAACCTAAAACTCACAAAGCCCCTCTCCTCTGTGTCCTTACACATATAGGGCTCCTCAACGAGAGGGGGGATGGAGGGAGAGAAGGAGAGGACGAGAAGGAGGGAGAGGACGAGAAGGGGGGGATGGAGGGAGAGAAGGAGAGAACGAGAAGGGGGGGATGGAGGGAGAGAAGGAGAGGACGAGAAGGAGGGATGGAGGGAGAGAAGGAGAGGACGAGGGGGGATGGAGGGAGAGAAGGAGAGAATGAGAAGGGGGGGTGAAGGGAGAGAAGGAGAGGACGAGAATGGGGGGATGGAGGGAGAGAAGGAGAGGACGAGAAGGGGGGATGGAGGGAGAGAAGGAGAGGACGAGAAGGGGGGATGGAGGGAGAGAAGGAGAGGACGAGAAGGGGGGATGGAGGGAGAGAAGGAGAGGACGAGAAGGGGGGATGGAGGGAGAGAAGGAGAGGACGAGAAGGGGGGATGGAGGGAGAGAAGGAGAGGACGAGAAGGGAGGGATGGAGGGAGAGAAGGAGAGGACGAGAAGGGGGGGATAGAGGGAAAGGACGAGAAGGGGGGGATGGAGGGAGAGAAGGAGAGAACAAGAAGGGGGGATGGAGGGAGAGGACGAGAAGGGGGGGATGGAGGGAGAGAAGGAGAGGACGAGAAGGGGGGGTGGAGGGAGAGAAGTAGAGGTCGAGAATGGGGGGATGGAGGGAGAGGACGAGAAGGGGGGGATGGAGGGAGAGAAGGAGAGGACGAGAAGGGGGGGTGGAGGGAGAGAAGGAGAGGACGAGAAGGGGGGATGGAGGGAGAGAAGGAGAGGACGAGAAGGGGGGATGGAGGGAGAGAAGGAGAGGACGAGAAGGGGGGATGGAGGGAGAGAAGGAGAGGACGAGAAGGGGGGATGGAGGGAGAGAAGGAGAGGACCCAGGTGGAGGACCCAGGTGGAGGACCCAGGTGGAGGACCCAGGTGGTGTTTTAAAGCACCACAGACCACATCCTTTGCCTGTGTATTTGGCATTGGAGGAAGCTGTTCCGTACCATTTACGATCGCCATAACAACCAAGACCCTTAGGACAGAAGTAGTCTTCACATGGTGTGACAAGATCGGTCGGGTCAACTTGCATAAAATTGACCGTAGAAGCACACACTGGGGCCCCCTCCATCGTGGTACTCAGAGTAACCCAAGAACCTCAAAAAGCTCCGTGTTCAACAGTCTGCCGCCCCCCCCCCCCCCCCCCCCCCCCACCACGTCCTGTTTTTGATTAATGAATCCGGTCGGGGCTCGTGTTCCCAGCACGCCGGGCTTTCAAAGTCGCACGCTTCCCTGGTGCCATCTCATCCCAATTTCTCTGACGCTTCCTGGATAACTTGCTCAGAAGGCTCAAACACACACACACACAGTCACACACCAGAGTAATCAGCGACTGCTCTGTGAGAAA
>NC_143025.1:9155000-9260000 GCF_057628025.1 Oncorhynchus mykiss | reverse complement strand
CTCATCCTCTCGGTACCATCGTGCTGCGTTGGAACACTGGGGGGAATTAACCCACTCTCCCCCATACGTAGGCCCTGACGGTAACCATAGCTACTGCCATTCAATAGAGGCTCTTCAAGCAAGGGTGTTCATTCCTTCCCTTAGTGGAGGCTGTTTCAACATCCTCCGAATGGAATCGAGACCATTTTCCAAATTGCTCCAAGAGCTCCGGGAGAAAAAAAAAACAGCAGTCAATTACGAAGCCGCTTACTTTGGCTAATGAACAGGTTATGCTTGGAACTCGAGTGGATTCTTTTTCTCTTCCCCTCTCTCTCTCTCGCTTTCCCTCCATCTCCTCCGTGGTCTGTTGAATCACAATGCCTGCCACTGATCGAGTGGGTTGACGGACGTCTGAATGAACAAGTGATGTTTTACAGGACAGGGAAAACTACATGCAGGAAACCAGTGTGGATTCCAGTGTGCTCAGCCGTGGTGCCAGGAGAGCCCTTCTCCGTCCCTCATGATGTCCAAAAAGCCCCCCCCCCCCCCACCTCCCATTCCAGACAGCCACAATCCCACATTGTGCCCTCCCTCCGTCCATCGCTGGCTGTCATCAGTCTGAATCATTAAGAATGTTGGCCACAGCTCCTCCCGAGGAAGACCGTGTTCCCTGTGATTTCCCTTTGGAAAGAAGACCTTTTAGGGGGATTTAGAGAGGGTTCTAATTCAAAGGGAAGAATGTCAGGGAGGTGGTGGAGAGGGGGGTAAAACACCTGTCACATGGTCCATGGCTGTCCGTGTGGCTTAACCTGGAAACGAGACGTGCCGCACACCCCCAACCCACCTCAGTGTCACAACACCAGCCGTGTCCCCATTACTAACGTCGCTGTCTTAGACAGATAGATTACAGTAAGACGGTAGTCTCGGATATCCCAGACTCTGGAACATCACAAGCTAGGCAGCAAACGCACAAGGTAGGATGTTGTGTTTACAACGCTCACGTTTAGCGAGGGCAGCAAGCGGCTACAGCAGGGACCATGTGTAGGGTGAGGCGCCTCCCCTTTCCGACTCGTCCTCTGACCCAACTGACGCTGAATCTTGTACAGACTCATGGCTCAAACAAACTCCAATGTAGACATTCTGAGAGCTTGGATTTCAACAGCCCACCCTCTCACACATGTCCTCTGACCCAACTGACGCTGAATCTTGTTCAGATCATTGACACATTTCTGGATGTAACCCATCTGCCCGGAGAAACTTGGAAAGTGGCATAAAGTCCTGCCAGCCACTGGTTTCAATTAGTCTCCCTTCAAGGCCATTTAACACATACTGGCAGTACCAAGTAACAGTATCAGCAAACTTCACCTCCTCACTTCTCCACTAAAACTCCTTAGTCCTGCATCGCTCGTGATGCTCGGCCATGTTTTAATAAAGACGAAAAAGGCTGAAGCGAAGGCCCTCGGCTTAATTTTCCTCAAGCTGAGCACAGTTAACCTGTGGGAGGGTCGAGGGAAAATGTTCTGGAACACGCAGTGGGGGGGCCGGCTGGGGCCACAGAGGGGAGCTGAGCCGCGATGTGTAAAGGGGGAGAGCTTCAAAGGGTTCAAAGGCACCGCAACATATGTGGGGGTTTAGGGAAGGGCGTAGGAGGCCATAAAAATTTGCCGCTTGCCGGGAGTGCATGCCTCATATTGAACACACCCGGCACACTCTTCCCACACCATTAAAGTAGGCTAGTATCAGGCGTAGACATGTACGAATCGACGTAGCGCAATAAAAACACACATTTGCAAACTGACACTACATCACAGAGCGCTTTAAGAAGAGCATATGAAAGTAACAGCAAGGCTATACAATAAACCACGTGGCAGACGCTATGAAGAAAATTAATTAAACATCAGAGGGGCTAATGTCTCTAACTTAGCAGAACCTTCGATGAGCACTACACTCCCTGTGACCTCCGGTGACCTCCTGTGACCTCCAGGATACCATAAACACATTCCACGCCTGAGGCTCCAGTGGAGGCCCTGCGGCTAGAGTTTACAACAAGTCAACATCCCTCGGAATGAGAGGAGGCTTTTGGACCAACACCTCATAAATTATCTAGTTAACCTAGTAATATCAACCATGTGTAGTTAACTAGTGATTATGTGAAGATTGATAGTTTTTATAAGATAAGTTTAATGCTAGCTAGCCACTTATCTTGGCTCCTTGCTGCACTCACGTAACAGGTAGTCAGTCATCAGCCTGCCACGCAGTTTCCTCGTGGAATGCAATGTAAATCGGCCATAATCGGGGTACAAAAATGCAGATAACCGATTGTTATGAAAACTTGAAAATCGGCCCCAATTAAAATCGTCCCCAATTGAAACCGTCCCTAATTAAAATCGTCCCTAATTAAAATCGTCCCTAATTAAAATCGGCCCTAATTAAAATCGTCCCCAATTGAAATCGTCCCTAATTGAAACCGTCCCTAATTAAAACCGTCCCTAATTAAAATCGGCCATGCCACCCCTGGACATGCGTTAACAAACGGGCTCTGCAAAATGGACACTTCTGAACAGACCAGTGACTGGTAGTGTAACTGGGTTCAATAGGTTTTCTCCAGTGACTAATCTAGAATGTGCCAAAGACTCATGGCTCACACAAACTCTAATGTAGACATTCTGAGAGCTTGGATTTCAATACCCCACCCTCTCACATGTTCACACCGATATACACACACACACTAATGTAAACTTCCATCGGTTGTCTGAAAGGCTCCTTCACATGCTAGAGTAGCTTGCTATTTACCATACAGACACTCAACAAGGAACCGAGGGAGGATGTGTCAGAATATATCAGGAAGGAAGATTAAGAGAGAGAGAGAGAGAACGCACAGAAAAGTGTTGACATAAAAACCTACAGTGTATGAAGATGGGGGAGGTTAACACCAAGCCATCCAGAGAATAGCTTCTGTAAGGTCATAGGAATTCATAGTTTCTTAGGAACTTGGTAAAAATCTTTAAGAATATTCAGTGAATCCAGCCCCAGTTAAGGAACCAGAGCAGATTAGTTACCCAGATTAGTTTCCCAGTTCACCCAATTAGTTCCCCCGATTAGTTTCCCCAGATCCCCCGATTAGTTTCCCCAGATCCCCCGATTAGTTCCCCCGTTCCCCCGATTAGTTCCCCCGATTAGTTTCCCCAGTTCCCCCGGTTAGTTTCCCCAGTTCCCCCGGTTAGTTTCCCCAGTTCCCCCGGTTAGTTTCCCCAGTTCCCCCGATTAGTTTCCCAGTTCCCCCGATTAGTTCCCCCGATTAGTTCCCCAGTTCCCCCGATTAGTTTCCCCAGTTCCCCTGATTAGTTTCCCCAGTTCCCCCGATTAGTTTCCCCAGTTCCCCCGATTAGTTTCCCCAGTTCCCCCGATTAGTTTCCCCAGTTCCCCCGATTAGTTTCCCCAGTTCCCCCGATCAGTTTCCCCCGATCAGTTTCCCCCCGATCAGTTTCCCCCGATTAGTTCCCCCGTCTCCTTGAACTGTCCCTCCAGTGTGTACTACACTACAGCGTCTGTAGGAGATGCAACGGAAAACAGAAATGGGCATGTCCAGATAGGCCTAGCTCTTCCTTGTTTTGGTCCATTTTCTTCTGTTTTTTTTTACCTAATAAACACAACCCAGGCAATGTTCCCACTTTTTTTTTTTTATTGTGGGGGGGGGGGGGGGGGGGGGGGCACTGAGCAAATTTTTGGTCTTGTGAGTGGAAACTTTAACCTTGTGAGAATGTTGTGCAACTTCCAGCGCTCGTTTCCAGTGAACTCTGAGGCAGTACCATTACAGTTTTAGACAGCCACAACAGCCTAATGGCTACTATCTGAACACAATGTAGCCCTACCAACAAATCACAGAACACTTTCACCTGGAAATAGCTTTTCATTTCTATTATATAGCCTACGGTAGTCTATATGTGGTGTTCAATGCAGGTCTACATTGCACGAGACTTTTGAAAAAGGTTTTACATTATGAAGGACTTGATATTCATTAAATTAGGTTTTACTTGGTATGTAACAACACGGGACAAATAGGTGACTGTAAATTGTATTGTATTGTGTGATGCAAGAAACCACTTACAAAATACAATGATTATTTCCATACAAACAATTAGGCAACAAAGGCTATCCCTCTGCCTATTGGCTTATCTGCATAGTCAAGCCTGTCTCAAAATTCAACACTGCCCCTTTAATTAAGACATAAGCTTTTTACCTGACCGGCTTTTTCAAGGACAGATTGCCTCCACGTTGTGTTCTCTTGCAGGAAGCAGTAACTCCCCATTGCTGACCAATACTTATCTAGAACTGGGCTGATAACTAGCAAAGCATATCAACAAATGTGCACTCGCGCATCTCTGCAGTCTGAACTGATCTGAAAAGTGCATTCACTCACGGGTGATTATAAGACTGCTTGTGGGCTACCCCCACCAATAGAATTCCACTAAGTTCTGTGAGATGCAGGATGTGTTGATTAAAGACTGGTAAGTTCTGTGAGATGCAGGATGTGTTGTTTTAAGACTGGTAAGTTCTGTGAGATGCAGGATGTGTTGTTTAAAGACTGGTAAGTTCTGTGAGATGCAGGATGTGTTGTTTAAAGACTGGTAAGTTCTGTGAGATGCAGGATGTGTTGTTTAAAGACTGGTAAGTTCTGTGAGATGCAGGATGTGTTGTTTAAAGACTGGTAAGTTCTGTGAGATGCAGGATGTGTTGTTTAAAGACTGGTAAGTTCTGTGAGATGCAGGATGTGTTGTTTAAAGACTGGTAAGTTCTGTGAGATGCAGGATGTGTTGATTAAAGACTGGTAAGTTCTGTGAGATGCAGGATGTGTTGTTTAAAGACTGGTAAGTTCTGTGAGATGCAGGACGTGTTGTTTAAAGACTGGTAAGTTCTGTGAGATGCAGGATGTGTTGTTTAAAGACTGGTAAGTTCTGTGAGATGCAGGATGTGTTGTTTAAAGACTGGTAAGTACTGTGAGATGCAGGATGTGTTGTTTTAAGACCGCTAAGTACTGCAGTGCGTTGCTCTCTGGCTTAAGATTGTCTTGTGTGCACATTGAGGTCTAGTAAAGTTTCAGATGGGATGAGGTCTAGTAAAGTTTCAGATAGGATGAGGTCTAGTAAAGTTTCAGATGGGATGAGGTCTAGTAGTTTCAGATGGGATGAGGTCGTGAGAGGCAAGGTGCAACACATAGCCTTCCTTAAACTCCCCCTACTGTGTTCTCCCTCCCCCTACTGTGCCCCCCCCCCACTACTGTGTTCTCCCGCACCCCCACTACTGTGTTCTCTCCACACGGCAAGCGGTACCGGAGTGCCATGTCTAGGACCAAAAGGCTCCTTAACAGCTTCTACCCCCAAGCCATGAGACTGATGAACAACTAATCAAATGGCCACCAGACTATTTACATTGACCCCCTCCTCCTCCATTTGTTTTGTACACTGCTGCTACTCAATGTTTATTATCTATGCACAGTCACTTCACCCCTACCTACATGTAGTAATTACCTCGACTAACCTGTACCCCCACACACTGACTCGGTACCGGTACCCCCTGTATATAGCCTCGTTATTGTGTTACTTTTAAAATATGTTTTACTTTAGTTTATTTAGTAAAAAAAAAAAATGTTACTCTTCTTGAACTGCACTGTTTGTTAAGGGCTTGTAAGTAAGCATTTCACGGTAAGGTCTACACTTGTTGTATTCAGCATTTCACGGTAAGGTCTACTCTTGTTGTATTCAACATTTCACGGTAAGGTCTACACTTGTTTTGATTTGATTTGATTTGATTTGTTGTATTCAGCATTTCACGGTAAGGTCTACACTTGTTGTATTCAGCATTTCACGGTAAGGTCTACACTTGTTGTATTCGGCGCATGTGACAAATAACGTTTGAAACAAGATTAGGAAGGGAACAAGTTGGCCTGTCAGCTCTCTCAACCTGACAAAAGAGGGTTTTTCCCTCTCTGCATTTCTCTACTACTACACCTCCCTCTCTCCCTCATCTCAGTCTCAGAGGTGTTGTGCAGCTGCAGCATTTTCTCTCGTCTGCTGCCCTGCTCTCCTAATCTCATTAAAGAAGCCCTTTCCTGTGACACTGACCTCATCAGAGCGAGACCAAAGCAGACCAGAAAGCCGCTCTGCATGCCTGTTAACCTGTCTGTTAACCTGTCAGTATACCTGTCTGTTAACCTGTCTGTTAACCTGTCTGTTAACCTGTCTGTTAACCTGTCTGTTAACCTGTCAGTATACCTGTCAGTTAACCTGTCTGTTAACCTGTCTGTTAACCTGTCTGTTAACCTGTCTGTTAACCTGTCTGTTAACCTGTCTGTATACCTGTCTGTATACCTGTCTGTATACCTGTCTGTATACCTGTCTGTTAACCTGTCTGTTAACCTGTCTGTTAACCTGTCAACCTGTCTGTTAACCTGTCTGTTAACCTGTCAGTATACCTGTCAGTATACCTGTCAGTATACCTGTCTGTTAACCTGTCAGTATACCTGTCTGTTAACCTGTCAGTTAACCTGTCAGTTAACCTGTCAGTTAACCTGTCAGTTAACCTGTCTGTTAACCTGTCTGTTAACCTGTCAGTTAACCTGTCAGTTAACCTGTCTGTTAACCTGTCTGTTAACCTGTCTGTTAACCTGTCTGTTAACCTGTCAGTTAACCTGTCTGTTAACCTGTCTGTTAACCTGTCTGTTAACCTGTCAGTATACCTGTCAGTATACCTGTCAGTATACCTGTCTGTTAACCTGTCTGTTAACCTGTCTGTTAACCTGTCTGTTAACCTGTCAACCTGTCTGTTAACCTGTCAGTATACCTGTCTGTTAACCTGTCAGTATACCTGTCTGTTAACCTGTCTGTTAACCTGTCTGTTAACCTGTCTGTTAACCTGTCTGTATACCTGTCAGTATACCTGTCAGTATACCTGTCAGTATACCTGTCAGTATACCTGTCTGTTAACCTGTCAGTATACCTGTCTGTTAACCTGTCTGTTAACCTGTCAGTTAACCTGTCTGTTAACCTGTCTGTTAACCTGTCTGTTAACCTGTCTGTTAACCTGTCAGTTAACCTGTCTGTTAACCTGTCTGTTAACCTGTCAGTATACCTGTCTGTTAACCTGTCTGTTAACCTGTCTGCTAACCTGTCTGTTAACCTGTCTGTTAACCTGTCTGTATTCCTGTCTGTATTCCTGTCTGTATACCTGTCTGTATACCTGTCTGTTAACCTGTCTGTATACCTGTCTGTATACCTGTCTGTTAACCTGTCTGTTAACCTGTCTGTTACCCTGTCAGTATACCTGTCTGTTAACCTGTCTGTTAACCTGTCTGTATACCTGTCAGTATACCTGTCAGTATACCTGTCTGTTAACCTGTCAGTATACATGTCAGTATATCTGTCTGTTAACCTGTCAGTATACCTGTCAGTATACCTGTCTGTTAACCTGTCAGTATATCTGTCTGTTAACCTGTCAGTATACCTGTCTGTCACGGCCACAAGAGAACCAGCTCTCCATCCTCCTTCCTCATGACACAGCGGCTGTCCAGTTCCTTCTCTATGGCAGAGAGCCAGAGTAACAGCAGCACAATCTGGTATCCTACAAACACTATTAAGAAACGCTCCTTGAGTGACACAAATGTATCACAAATCAACAAATATTTTACCAATTAGTGTTGGAATGAGGTGATGAGAGGATTACAGGATGGCTTTGCAGTGAATAACTGCCATTTAACAATTACAGGATGGCGCTGCAGTGGATAACTGCCATTTAACAATTACAGGATGGCGCTGCAGTGAATAACTGCCATTTAACGATTACAGGATGGCGCTGCAGTGAATAACTGCCATTTAACAATTACAGGATGGGGCTGCAGTGGATAACTGCCATTTAACGATTACAGGATGGCGCTGCAGTGAATAACTGCCATTTAACGATTACAGGATGGCGCTGCAGTGAATAACTGCCATTTAACGATTACAGGATGGCGCTGCAGTGAATAACTGCCATTTAACGATTACAGGATGGTGCTGCAGTGGATAACTGCCATTTAACAATTACAGGATGGCGCTGCAGTGAATAACTGCCATTTAACAATTACAGGATGGCGCTGCAGTGGATAACTGCCATTTAACGATTACAGGATGGCTTTGCAGTGGATAACTGCCATTTAACGATTACAGGATGGCGCTGCAGTGAATAACTGCCATTTAACGATTACAGGATGGCGCTGCAGTGAATAACTGCCATTTAACAATTACAGGATGGCGCTGCAGTGGATAACTGCCATTTAACGATTACAGGATGGCGCTGCAGTGGATAACTGCCATTTAACAATTACAGGATGGCGCTGCAGTGGATAACTGCCATTTAACAATTACAGGATGGCGCTGCAGTGAATAACTGCCATTTAACGATTACAGGATGGCGCTGCAGTGAATAACTGCCATTTAACGATTACAGGATGGCGCTGCAGTGAATAACTGCCATTTAACGATTACAGGATGGCGCTGCAGTGGATAACTGCCATTTAACAATTACAGGATGGCGCTGCAGTGGATAACTGCCATTTAACAATTACAGGATGGCGCTGCAGTGGATAACTGCCATTTAACGATTACAGGATGGCGCTGCAGTGAATAACTGCCATTTAACGATTACAGGATGGCGCTGCAGTGAATAACTGCCATTTAACGATTACAGGATGGCGCTGCAGTGAATAACTGCCATTTAACGATTACAGGATGGCGCTGCAGTGAATAACTGCCATTTAACGATTACAGGATGGTGCTGCAGTGGATAACTGCCATTTAACAATTACAGGATGGCGCTGCAGTGAATAACTGCCATTTAACAATTACAGGATGGCGCTGCAGTGGATAACTGCCATTTAACGATTACAGGATGGCGCTGCAGTGGATAACTGCCATTTAACGATTACAGGATGGTGCTGCAGTGAATAACTGCCATTTAACGATTACAGGATGGCGCTGCAGTGAATAACTGCCATTTAACAATTACAGGATGGCGCTGCAGTGGATAACTGCCATTTAACGATTACAGGATGGCTTTGCAGTGGATAACTGCCATTTAACAATTACAGGATGGCGCTGCAGTGGATAACTGCCATTTAACAATTACAGGATGGCTTTGCAGTGGATAACTGCCATTTAACGATTACAGGATAACTGCCATTTAACAATTACAGGATGGCTTTGCAGTGGATAACTGCCATTTAACGATTACAGGATGGCTTTGCAGTGGATAACTGCCATTTAACAATTACAGGATGGCGCTGCAGTGGATAACTGCCATTTAACAATTACAGGATGGCGCTGCAGTGGATAACTGCCATTTAACAATTACAGGATGGCGCTGCAGTGGATAACTGCCATTTAACAATTACAGGATGGCGCTGCAGTGGATAACTGCCATTTAACGATTACAGGATGGCGCTGCAGTGAATAACTGCCATTTAACGATTACAGGATGGCGCTGCAGTGAATAACTGCCATTTAACGATTACAGGATGGCGCTGCAGTGAATAACTGCCATTTAACGATTACAGGATGGCGCTGCAGTGAATAACTGCCATTTAACGATTACAGGATGGTGCTGCAGTGGATAACTGCCATTTAACAATTACAGGATGGCGCTGCAGTGAATAACTGCCATTTAACAATTACAGGATGGCGCTGCAGTGGATAACTGCCATTTAACGATTACAGGATGGTGCTGCAGTGGATAACTGCCATTTAACAATTACAGGATGGCGCTGCAGTGAATAACTGCCATTTAACAATTACAGGATGGCGCTGCAGTGGATAACTGCCATTTAACGATTACAGGATGGCGCTGCAGTGGATAACTGCCATTTAACGATTACAGGATGGTGCTGCAGTGAATAACTGCCATTTAACGATTACAGGATGGCGCTGCAGTGAATAACTGCCATTTAACAATTACAGGATGGCGCTGCAGTGGATAACTGCCATTTAACGATTACAGGATGGCTTTGCAGTGGATAACTGCCATTTAACAATTACAGGATGGCGCTGCAGTGGATAACTGCCATTTAACAATTACAGGATGGCTTTGCAGTGGATAACTGCCATTTAACGATTACAGGATAACTGCCATTTAACAATTACAGGATGGCTTTGCAGTGGATAACTGCCATTTAACGATTACAGGATGGCTTTGCAGTGGATAACTGCCATTTAACAATTACAGGATGGCGCTGCAGTGGATAACTGCCATTTAACAATTACAGGATGGCGCTGCAGTGAATAACTGCCATTTAACAATTACAGGATGGCGCTGCAGTGAATAACTGCCATTTTATGGACTCCTGACCAATTTTGTGTTGTTTTTTTTAAACGCGGTTGTTAACTTTTTCTGCCATAGTTTCCTTTTTTGTGACCAACTTTTTATTTAGTTTGGTCTTTTTTCTTCAAGGGGGGGTTACCAATACAAAAACAATCAAATAAATGCCAACAAAGTTAGACCCACCGACAGTGAACGATTAAGAGTTGGTGCAAATTCCATCGTAAACCTTTTCCTTGTTATTAAATACAGTCCAATGACCAAAAAACAGCTTCTGGACATAAGAACAGTGATCACCAACCTCGATTTGGATGAAGATGTCCACTTCAACGAGTCGGAAGCTGAGGATGTACTGCTCATTCCAGACCCAGGCCCTAATCCTCTGGACTGGAAAGAGGAAGAGACGGCAAGAGAGGCAAACCAGCGGGCTAGACGGCGAGTAAATAAACTGCCTCTACCTTCACTTCTATTGGCAAACGTACCATCACTGGAGAACAAACCGGAAGAGGTCCGTACGAGACTATCCTACCAACGAGACCTGAAGAACTGTAATATCCTATGCTTCTCGGAGTTGAACAATGACATGGATACTTTACATCTAAGTTTGTTTTTCTATGCATCGTCAAGACCAAACGGCAGCTTTAGGTATTGAGGGGGAGGTGTGTCTCTTAACAGCTGGTGCACCATCTCAAATGTTAAGGAAGTCTCGAGGTTTTGCCCGAGTTAGAATTCCTCATTAAAGATGCAGACCATTCTATTTACGGAGAGTTATCATCTATATTTTTCCGTGGCTGTCTATTTACCACCAAAACCAGTGTTTGACACTAAGACCACACAAAGAGCTGTATAGGGCCATAAGAAAAGAAGGAAAGACACACCCAGAGGCGGTGCTTCTCGTGGCCAGTGATTTTTATTCAGGAAAACTGAAATCAGTCTTAACGCAATTTTTATCAGCATGTCACCTGTGCAACCAGAAGCCAAAAAACACAAACTCTATATCACCTATACAACACACGCAGAGACGCATACTTAAATCTGACCATAACTCTATCTTCCTGATTCCTGCTTACAAGCAAAAACTCAAAACAGGAAGTACCAGTGACTCAATGTGGAAGTGATCCGATTAAGCAGATGTTAAGATAAAAGGTCTGTTTCACACAGGATTCATCCCGATAACATTAAGGCGTTTACCACCTCAGTCAGTGGGCTTCATTATTAAGTGCACCGTGGCCGAGCGTGTCCCATGGGTTACCAGCTGGTAAGCATCTTCACTGACATGTTCAACCTCGCCCTGAACCCGTCTGTAACACCTGCATGTTTCAAGCAGACCACCATAGTCCCTGTGGCCAACAATGCCACGGTAACCTGTCTAAATGACTACCGACCCGTAGACATCTGTAGCCAAGGAAGTGCTTTAAAAAGCTGGTTATGGCTCACATCAACACCATCCTCCCAAACACTATAGACCCACTCCAATTTGCATACCGCCCCAACAGATCCACAGATGACGCAAATCTCAATCGCACTCCACACTGCCCTCTCCCACCTGGGCAAGAGGAATACCTATGTGAGAATGCTGTTCATTGACTACAGCTCAGCGTTCAACACCATAGTGTTCTCCAAGCTCATCACTAAGCTCAGGAACCTGGGACTGAACACCTCCCTCTGCAACTGGATCCTGGACTCCCTGTTCACCCACGACTGCATGGCAGAGAGCACAACTCCAACACCTTCAGTATGTTCGCTGACGATGTCAACGGTGCTTGGCCTGATCTACGATGACGATGAGACCACCTATAAGGATGTCAGTGACCTGGCAGTGTTGTGCCAGGACAACAACCTCTCCCTCAACATCAGCAAGACAAAGGAGCTGATCGTGGACTACCGGAAAACAGAGGGCTGAACATGCCCCAATCCACATCGACGGGGCTGTAGTGCAGTGGGTCGAGAGCTTGCAAGTCCCTCGGTGTCCACGTCACTAAGTAATTATCTAGGTCCACACACACACACACAAACTTTTTCAAAATGGCCTCATGGTAACATCCCTGAACAGTTTCCTTCCGGTCCTGCAGCTCAGTTCTGAAGGACATCTATCTTTGATGTGTCTGGGTGGTCTAATACATCATCTACAGCCTAATTATTAACTTGACCATTCTATTGACCATGATATTTAATGCCTGATTGGTTATCGTTACCCATCTACCAATCACTGCCCTTCTTTATGTGGCTTTCCAAAAGCTCCCTGGTCTTTGAATCTGTGCTTGATGTATTTATTTTTTTATTTAACTGGACAGGTCAGTTAAGAACAATTTCTGATTTACAATGACGGCCTGCCAAAAGACCTCGTGTGGCGACGGATTAAACATAAATGAAATAAAAATATAGGACAAACACACATCACGACAAGAGAAACAACACTACATGAAGAGACCTAAGACAACAACATAGCAAGGCAGCAACACTTGACAACACAGCATGATAGCAACACAACATGGCAGCAACATGGTAGCAGCACAAAACATGGTACAAACATTATTGGGCACAGACAACCGTACAAAGGACAAGAAGGTAGAGAATAATAACAATACATCACACAAAGCAGCCACAACTGTCAGTAAGAGTGTCCATGATGGAGTCTTTGAATGAAGAGATTGAGAAACTGTCCAGTTTGAGTGTTTGTTGCAGCTCGTTCCAGTCGCTAGCTGCAGCCAACTGAAAGGGCCTTTAACAGAATGTGACTGGCAGAACGGGTGTTGAATGTGGAGTATGAGGGCTGCAGTAGATATCTCAGATAGAGGGGAGTGATGCCTAAGAGGGTTTAATAAATAAGCATCAACCAGTGGGTCTTGCGACGGGTATACAGAGATGACCAGTTTACAGAGGAGTATAGAGTGTAGTGATGTGTCCTATAAGGAGCATTGGTGGAAAATCTGATGGCCGACTTTATTGAACATCTAGCCGCTCGAGAGCACCCTGATCTGTCGATCTATAAATAGCATCTCCGTAATCTAGCATGGGTAGGATGGTCATCTGAATCAGGGTTAGTTTGGCAGCTGGGGTGAAAGAGGAGCGATTACGATAGAGGAAACCAAGTCTAGATTTAACTTTAGCCTGCAGCTTTGATATGTGCTGAGAGAAGGACAGGGTACCGTCTAGCCATACTCCCACGTACTTGTATGAGGTGACGCTCAGAGGGTGTAATCACACCTGTGGGGAGAGGGGCATTCTTCTCAGAAAACCACATGACCTTTGTTTTGGAGGTGTTCAGAACAAGGTTAAGAGAAAGCTTGTTGGACACTAAGAAAGCTTTGTTGTAGAGCGTTTAACACAAAATCCGGGGACTGGGGGACCTTACAGATGTTGTATGTATGGGGGACAGAGGAAGGGTGAATCATTGTTCACACACCGAGTCCATGTAACTTAAGTGTTCTTTCTAGGCCAAGTTTGACTCCAGAACTAATTTAGGTCTAAAAAAGGGGATGAAAACCAATGACTATATTTTAGTAGTATTTTGAGTAAATTGTTTACAAAATGACAATTAAATCAATTTTAATCCCAAATTGTAACAAACAAAACCAAGGGACATGAATACTTTTGCAAGACACCGCAACAACCACCAAAATAAAAGCCAGACGGTCAGGGAGAACTCAACATCTCCAAAATGATGAATACAGGAGTATTTTGATCATGGCATGTGGCCTCCCATTTGATTTTAGCATAAACCATGGCAAAATGTGTAGAATTGTAGGAAATTAGCTTTAAAACAGCGAAACGTTGTCACTGCGGCCAATCGGAGGGCGTCAAAAAAACTAAAAAGTTGGTCGGCGACCAACTGGTCACGCACTCCGTCACACAACCTAGGCCCCATTTTGATTCAGACAGAAACCTTGCAGATCTACGCCTGTTTCTTGTCTTCACTTGTTAGGTGGATGGTGATATCATCACTGCTTGTGGTTTGGACTGAAAGGACTCGGGCAGAGATACTACCAAGTGCTAGCCGAGTGCCTTGAAGCTACTTTGAAGCTATTTTGAGACCATTGTTGTCTTCCTGCCAGCTCTGCTCTGGTTGACAATGATTACGCCGTTACAGGGGGCGATCATTGTCAACACGATCCTGCAACATTGGATAATAAAAGACGGTAGATAAAATGACTGAATAAAGAGTTATTTTCTCCAGCCTTGACCCGACTTAACATCACAGGCCCTGTTTAGACAACACTACGTGTGTGGGTTGAAGGAGAGGGGGGGGGGGGACAGGCCTTTTGATTCATACCAGGCTACCAAATGTGTTCCCTCAGAGACACGTCAAATCAACTTGTATTTGTCATATGTGCCGTATACAACAGGTTCACCTTACAGTGAAATGCTAACTTTACAAGCCCTTTAACCAACAATGCTTTAAGAAGTTCATCTTTTTAGTTTTTAAGTGTTAAGTAATTTTTTTTTTTTAAATAAAAGTAACAAATAATTAAACAGCTGCAGTAAAATAACAAAAGCGTGACTATATCAAGGGGGTACCGGTACAGAGTCAATGTGTGGGGGCACCGGTTAGTTGAGGTAATATGTACATGTGGGTAGATCTATTTAAATTGACTCTGCATAGATAATAAACAGAGTAGCAGCAGCATAAATTAGGGGTCTGGGGAGCCATTTGATTAGATGTTCAGGAGTCTTATGGCTTGGGGGGGGGGGGGGGGGTAGAAGCTGTTTAGAAGCCTCTTGGACCTTGACCAGGCACTCCGGAACCGCTTGCCGTGCGGTAGCAGAGAGAACAGTCTATGACTTGGGTGACTGGAGTCTTTGACAATTTTTAGGGTCTTCCTCTGTCACCGCCTGGTATAGAGGTCCTGGATGGCAGGAAGTTTGGCCCCAGTGATGTACTGGGCCGTACGCACTACCCTCTGCAGTGCCTTGCGGTCGGAGGCCGAGCAGTTGCCGTACCAGGCAGTGATGCAACCAGATGCTCTCGATGGTGCAGCTGTAGAACCTTTTGATGATCTGAGGACCCGTGACAAATCTTTAGTCTCCTGAGGTGGAATAGGCTTTGACGTGCCCTCTTCATGACTGTCTTGGTGTGTTTGGACCATTCTAGTTTGTTGTTGATGTGGACACCAAGGAACTTCAAGTTCTCAACCTGCTCCACTACAGCCCCGTCGATGAGAATGGGGGCGTGCTCGGTCCTCCAGCTCACAGAACGCTGTGACAAACTGAATCTGTATCGCACAGAATCTGTATCGTATTTATTTATTTTTCAGTGACAATGAACAGGTTTTTTAAGACTTGAGTTGACAGGGTCAGGAAAACCATTAAGTGAATAATAACTGTTTGCTCCATTGTTGTTGTAGCTAAATGCAGAGGCCCTGAAAGATTAACCAGCAGGTAAACCACCGATTTGATGTCGCTTCCTTGACCCCTGTTGACCCCTGTTATAAGCTATTTCTCTAGACGGTAAACCTCAATAGAGTGCAGGAGAGGGCCATGACATTGTATATACAGCACACAGCTGTCCGATGTGGGACCGTCTCCAGCCATCCAAGGTAGTGAAGAACGGAGAGTTTGTCTTTTCACTCGCAGTTCATAAAACAAGAGAGTGAAAAATAGGGACTGTTTAATGGTTAACGGCTGCTCTTGGGCCAGAGGTCCTTTCTAGCTCGGTCCAGATCATCTCGAGCACCCCATGTCTACGGTCTGATCACAGTTCAGTTCACGTTAAAAAAAATTGGCCAAAAATAGTGAGAGGTCGGAGAGCAGCGTGAGACTGTGAATGGGACAACCTTCCTAAAAACCGCCACTGACATTCAAGACGGTCTCCCTACGCAAACACCCTTTCCGGACTGCCCTTCCACAGCAGACTTAACACAGCGGCCGTTACTCAGCCCAGGGAGTAGGAGTGGGAGTGAGAGAGAGAGTGAGAGAGAGAGATACAGAGATACAGAGAGAGAGACAGAGAGAGACAGAGAGACAGAGAGACAGAGACAGAGAGAGAGACAGAGAGAGAGAGACAGAGAGAGAGACAGAGACTGATTCAAAACACCCACAGGTTCACACAAACAAGTTTAAACTGCCTGACATTTCCAGGACTCTAAACGTTAGGGGCCGTAGATTAGTCTACAACCAGGAACTTAAGGGCACAGAGGAGGCTTCCCACAAAGCACTGGCTCAGCCCTCGTGTAAACATGAGAGAAAACCATCCACACACCCTGGAACCTCTCCTTCCTGTGTCAGAGCAAGAAGAAAACGTTTGGACGGTCCCAAACAGAGAGTTGACCAAGAGGGTAAACGTTCCTCCATGAGCCTCCCTTCTCTGGTTCACCCAGACAGATTCCAGGAAAGAGGGGGGAGGGATTCGACCCCTCCCTCTTCTCACTGGGACAGCTTTGTTCTGACAGAGCACATGCTGGGTGGGTTCACAGCCAGCATCGACTTCCCTGGGGCTGGAGTGGCCTGGCTTCGTTGTGTTAGAGTCGCCAGTTTTTCCATCCGTGTCGGTCTGGGTCTCTAGCACCGTCAATGCTATCTATTTGCCTGTTCCCAACATCAAATCGCTCCCTCTCTGATTATTTTTTAGAGGTAGAGGTGAAGAAATAAACAGAGGCCTCTTTCTCTCTCCTCCCCCTTTCCATCTACACCTCTACTTTAAAAGCCGCTCCTTCCTTACAGTGGATAAAAGCACAGGCAGTCTCAACCATTCATACCACACAACTCCCTCTTTCCTTCTCTCTCTCCTCCCCCTCTCCTTCAAGCAGTGGCTGCAACAGCATGCATGGCTGCCTCGCTCACAGACAGGCAATCACACACACACACACACACGTTAGATACTGACCCCCTCTGCCCATTGCAGGCCTAGCGTAGTAGCCTGAGCGCTGACTGGTAGGCAGCAGTCAGTCCCAGTCCTTCCTCTCCTACCTCAGATTCTGCAGTCTTTCTACTCCTCCCCCCACCTCAATCACTTTCTTGCTACTCACGCATCGAGAGGCCAAATGAGGCGCGCTGGAGATGTGCTGGGGCTGACAATGGAAGACAGCTGCTCTGACTGCACAGGGCTTTCATGGGCTGAATTAGCAGTGCCAGCGAGTCTTTCGCTCTCACTCACACACACACACTTTCCTCCGCTCTCTCTCTCTCTAGCTCGGTCATCCACCTCCCCCACGACTTGCTGCATAGCTATTCCAGACACACAGAGCTGAGAGACAGAGGGGAGGGCCAGCGGGCCATGAAAGGGCTTTGTTTCTTCAGGCTCTGGGATGATATCCACAGGCCTGGCCTCGTTGTGCTCGGCTCCCACATAATTCCTTCCTTTTACACACTCACAGACTTTCCACGGGGCTTTAGGGAATGTGTGTGTGTGTGTGTGTGTGTGTGTACACTACCACATCCCAATCTGTTCCATTACACATATTATTTACGAGAGCTACTTATTTTTGAGAGTGACAGCTCTTGAACACAGATTACAGATTTTTTCAGACCTAAAAGAAATGCCTGATGAATTACGGGGATAGTAAAACAAGCATGCAATTCATTCCCCATGCTGTGTGAACAAAGTCGATACACGAAAAACAACAGGATTTAACTGAACCGGCTTTGAGTGACTAATCTACAATATGGAGGATGGTGAAATTAGCCCGATATAAAAAATAAAAAAAGGAACATCGGGCCATACCAAACACAAAGAATGTTTTCAGGGGCACGCCTCAAGTGCCTGGTCTTCTCCGAACCCAATCCCACACAGTGCTAAACAGAGACTCAGAGCTAATCCTGTTTCAGCATGGCAGGGAGGGATTACACAGCCCCGGCGACAGCTCTGTGCAATAAGGGAAGAGATTACCTCTGGGTAGAATGTGTTCCTTCAAATAAGAAAGTGTTATGAGAGAAATATCTTCCAGCTCAGCTGTTACACATCGAGCCCCCGGGAGGAACAGCTTCAATAACAACACAAGTATCTGTGGTATTATTCATCTCTGTTAGCTTCCTGCCTATTGCCTCTCTGTCTCAATGTTGTGACATGCTGCAGGTGTCCCTGGAAGGTGGGCAGCGTAATCTGTACATAGCCCTGTACTGGATGGAAGGTGGTCAGCGTAATCTGTACATAGCCCTGTACTGGATGGAAGGTGGTCAGCGTAATCTGTACATAGCCCTGTACTGGATGGTAGGTGGGCAGCGTAATCTGTACATAGCCCTGTACTGGATGGAAGGTGGGCAGTGTAATCTGTACATAGCCCTGTACTGGATGGAAGGTGGGCAGCGTAATCTGTACATAGCCCTGTACTGGATGGAAGGTGGTCAGTGTAATCTGTACATAGCCCTGTACTGGATGGAAGGTGGTCAGTGTAATCTGTACATAGCCCTGTACTGGATGGAAGGTGGGCAGCGTAATCTGTACATAGCCCTGTACTGGATGGAAGGTGGTCAGTGTAATCTGTACATAGCCCTGTACTGGATGGAAGGTGGGCAGCGTAATCTGTACATAGCCCTGTACTGGATGGAAGGTGGTCAGTGTAATCTGTACATAGCCCTGTACTGGATGGAAGGTGGGCAGCGTAATCTGTACATAGCCCTGTACTGGATGGAAGGTGGGCAGCGTAATCTGTACATAGCCCTGTACTGGATGGAAGGTGGGCAGCGTAATCTGTACATAGCCCTGTACTGGATGAAAGGTGGGCAGCGTAATCTGTACATAGCCCTGTACTGGATGGAAGGTGGGCAGCGTAATCTGTACATAGCCCTGTACTGGATGAAAGGTGGGCAGCGTAATCTGTACATAGCCCTGTACTGGATGGAAGGTGGGCAGCGTAATCTGTACATAGCCCTGTACTGGATGGAAGGTGGTCAGTGTAATCTGTACATAGCCCTGTACTGGATGAAAGGTGGGCAGCGTAATCTGTACATAGCCCTGTACTGGATGGAAGGTGGGCAGCGTAATCTGTACATAGCCCTGTACTGGATGAAAGGTGGGCAGCGTAATCTGTACATAGCCCTGTACTGGATGAAAGGTGGGCAGCGTAATCTGTACATAGCCCTGTACTGGATGGAAGGTGGTCAGTGTAATCTGTACATAGCCCTGTACTGGATGGAAGGTGGGCAGCGTAATCTGTACATAGCCCTGTACTGGATGGAAGGTGGTCAGTGTAATCTGTACATAGCCCTGTACTGGATGGAAGGTGGGCAGCGTAATCTGTACATAGCCCTGTACTGGATGGAAGGTGGGCAGCGTAATCTGTACATAGCCCTGTACTGGATGGAAGGTGGGCAGCGTAATCTGTACTGGATGAAAGGTGGGCAGCGTAATCTGTACATAGCCCTGTACTGGAAGGAAAGAAACAAACTTGTGTGCTGACTTTTTGAAATTTAAAATGTTATAAAAAAAAAATAAGAAAAAGTCCAATATCCAATATAAAACACAAGGCTGGGCAATTTGTTTTTGTGTATTTATCTCTGTAGTAATAAGGCTGTGTGCAATATCCAATATAAAACACAAGGCTGGGCAATTTGTTTTTGTGTATTTATCTCTGTAGTAATAAGGCTGTGTGCAATATCCATTAAATTCCATACAGGCCTGTCCTATTTGTCCACATGGTACAGCCCTGGCAGTACCTCACATTGGTCAGGTGAGATTCCAGATATTTTTTGCCAACTACCCCCAAAAAAATACACTTAAAGAGTAGCTGGGCCTTAGGGGACAAAGTAAGCCTACTACATGATTCTAAAAACCGAAACAGAAGAGACTGGAGGACAACATGGATTTATTACCATCTTTTACAAGCCTTTAATCATATAAAAACAGGCATAACTTATCTTCCTGTCAAAAACAAAGTACTCCGAAGGTAGAGACGGAACCCTTAGAAAACCTCCAAGTGAAAAGGCCAAACCTTAACAGTACACACAAGCGGTATGTCTGTGTTACCTCATGTGAGAGCAGCGCTGGACCTAAATCCACCGGGGTCGCGCACCACAACAGCTCCTTTGATGCTTAAATGCGGCCAATCAGAGCCGGCAGCACACTGAAGGTCAAAGGAACGACCAAGATGTTGGAAAGGAGTGTTAATGTGGCATGGATCCTGATATGAAAATAATGTCCACCAGACACACCCACCGCTCTCCACGGTGTTGTCCTGTATCGCCGTCCAACAGGACTATAAACCTCTCGCCACTGTGACCCATAACCCAGCACACTACGCTGCGCTCCAGACAACATCCTCTCGTGTCTATAATGTGGGTGTGTATCGGCCTACATAGGATATATGTAATTATAAAACTGGGTGGTTCAAGTCCTAAATACTGATTGGCTGACAGCCGTGGTATATATATCAGACCGTACACCACAAGTATGACAAAACATATACTTTTACTGTTCTAATTACGTTGGTAACCAGTTTTATAATAGCAATAAGGCACCTCAGGGGTTTGTGGTATATGGCCAATATAATGTATCCAGGCACTCTGCGTTGCATCGTGCATAAGAACAGCCCTTAGCCGTGGTATATTGGCCAATATACCACACCACCTCGTGCCTCATTGCTTAAACATAAAATGTCAGTCTGAATTTAGGAACCAGTGTGCCTCCTCTCTGGGGCTGGGGATGGCCAGGGACCTGACAATACCATATCACCACACTTAAGGTGATGATATGATATGTATTGCGATTCTCATGATTCTATATGTTTTGCGAGTCGATGCTGTGATTTTATTGCAATTCGATGTTCCAAACATATTGCTCACTCTATGTCTGCTGCAGAGGGACGAGAGAGAGAGAGAGAGAAAGAGAGAGAGAGAGAGAGAGAGAGAGAGAGAGAGAGAGAGAGAGCGAGAGAGAGAGAGAGAGAGAGAGAGAGAGAGAGAGAGAGAGAGGTGAGAAAACTAGTTTTGATCAGTCAGGGAAATAACAGCGCTGAAAACTAATTGGCTCCCTATTTAAAAAGAAGATGGAGAACAAGTTATGAAGGATAAATACAGGAGTTTTAGTACAGGGACAGACAACTAGTTATGAAGGATAAATACATGAGTTTTAGTGCAGGGACAGACAACTAGTAATGAAGGATAAATATAGGGGTTTTAGTACAGGGACAGACAACTAGTTATGAAGGATAAATACAGGGGTTTTAGTGCAGGGACAGACAACTAGTTATGAAGGATAAATACAGGGGGTTTAGTACAGGGACAGACAACTAGTTATGAAGGATAAATACAGGAGTTTTAGTGCAGGGACAGACAACTAGTTATGAAGGATAAATACAGGAGTTTTAGTACAGGGACAGACAACTAGTTATGAAGGATAAATACAGGAGTTTTGGTACAGGGACAGACAACTAGTTATGAAGGATAAATACAGGGGTTTTAGTACAGGGACAGACAACTAGTTATGATGGATAAATACAGGCGTTTTAGTGCAGGGACAGCCAACTAGTTATGAAGGATAAATACAGGGGTTTTAGTACAGGGACAGACAACTAGTTATGAAGGATAAATACAGGAGTTTTAGTGCAGGGACAGACAACTAGTTATGAAGGATAAATACAGGAGTTTTGGTACAGGGACAGACAACTAGTTATGAAGGATAAATACAGGAGTTTTAGTGCAGGGACAGCCAACTAGTTATAAAGGATAAATACAGGGGTTTTAGTACAGGGACAGACAACTAGTTATGAAGGATAAATACAGGAGTTTTAGTGCAGGGACAGCCAACTAGTTATAAAGGATAAATACAGGGGTTTTAGTACAGGGACAGCCAACTAGTTATGAAGGATAAATACAGGAGTTTTAGTACAGGGACAGACAACTAGTTATGAAGGATAAATACAGGAGTTTTAGTACAGGGACAGACAACTAGTTATGAAGGATAAATACAGGGGTTTTGGTACAGGGACAGACAACTAGTTATGAAGGATAAATACAGGAGTTTTAGTACAGGGACAGACAACTAGTTATGAAGGATAAATACAGGAGTTTTAGTGCAGGGACAGACAACTAGTTATGAAGGATAAATACAGGAGTTTTAGTACAGGGACAGACAACTAGTTATGAAGGATAAATACAGGGGTTTTAGTACAGGGACAGACAACTAGTTATGAAGGATAAATACAGGGGTTTTAGTACAGGGACAGACAACTAGTTATGAAGGATAAATACAGGAGTTTTAGTACAGGGACAGACAACTAGTTCTGAAGGATAAATACAGGGGTTTTAGTACAGGGACAGACAACTAGTTATGAAGGATAAATACAGGGGTTTTAGTACAGGGACAGCCAACTAGTTCTGAAGGATAAATACAGGGGTTTTAGTACAGGGACAGACAACTAGTTATGAAGGATAAATACAGGAGTTTTGGTACAGGGACAGACAACTAGTTATGAAGGATAAATACAGGAGTTTTAGTACAGGGACAGACAACTAGTTATGAAGGATAAATACAGGAGTTTTAGTACAGGGACAGACAACTAGTTATGAAGGATAAATACAGGAGTTTTAGTACAGGGACAGACAACTAGTTATGAAGGATAAATACAGGGGTTTTAGTACAGGGACAGACAACTAGCACAACAATCATATAGAGATATTGTCAAAACGATACTATGATGAGACAGTGGATTGCGTATCTAAACTATGATGAGACAGTGGATTGCGTATCTAAACTATGATGAGACAGTGGATTGCGTATCTAAACTATGATGAGACAGTGGATTGCGTATCTAAACTATGATGAGACAGTGGATTGCGTATCTAAACTATGATGAGACAGTGGATTGCGTATCTAAACTATGATGAGACAGTGGATTGCGTATCTAAACGATACCATGATGAGACAGTGGATTGCATATCTAAACGATACTATGATGAGACAGTGGATTGTGTAGCCAGGCGGAAGAAAGTACATAGGCATGTCAACGTCAGATTTAGCCGGTGGTAACCTGTGGAATAGATACCGACTGGAATGCGGTTTAAACCAATCAGCATCCAGGAAAAGACTCCCCTACACACTCCTCTCCATACTCTGCATAGTACCAATATATATGCCATTTACTACCTTAAGCACAGTATCAACACTAAAAACAACTAGTGTGGAGTGATTTGACTGGCGCCCCGAGGGGCAGGGGTGCTTCAAGCACCTCAGTGGCAGGAACAGCACTGCAGGAGCTAGGGCCGGGCCAAAAACACAGCCCCAGCGACGGCCGACCGATGCTTCACGAGTTTACCCTCCACCTAACAAAACCTCTTGCTCGGACAGTCTAGATGTTCAGCTATTTGAGTTATGTACCAGAGTAAACTCTGGGCTTGGAGAATAATTCCACTGAGAACAAAGCAGCGGACAGACACAATGCTGCAAAATGACTAGATAATACACACTGCACTCATGGCTGCTTACCCTCGGTCCTCTTGGCCTTTTCCCCCTAAGATGGCGTCCAAAGGGTTTTATGTGGACATTTTGTGTTGCTATGCGGCGTCTAATCACATTTTAACCTGGTCTAAAAAATTGAAAAAAAGACTGACAGTGAGCTACCTAAGATATCTTATAAAACGCTCCAACAATACCAATACAAGTAGTGAGACGATCAAATCAGAAGGCCTTATTTCTCATAGTTAAAACACCTACAGCCGTGGTGAGTCTTCGGGGCATAAAGATTATAATGAAAAGTCAGACTTGAAGAGTGATCACAGAGCAGACATCAGAACTTCACTGCAGCCTGCTCAGCCAGCTGGATGAGGGGAGAATTTAAATAGTTTCTCTTGGCAGCATCTGAAGGTGCTGCACGGCCAAAATCATTTTCAAACAGACAAAAAAAAAACACAACAAAAACTGGTCTAAACCAAGCAAATACTTCTCCTTGGGGCAGAGAGCTAGTCTCTGGCGTTTTTCCACTTTCTTCCTTCAAAGATGGAGGTCTTTGTATGGGTTTGATTTCATCAGCCAATAAACAACTTTAAGCTACAAGGGCAGACTGAGGCTAGCTAGCATTTGTTTTTATCTGGTAAACTTAAAACACAAAACTTTGACCGAAATGGGCTGACGTATAAAGAGAAGACGAAATGCTGAAAGAATCACAGCTGTGGATGTGATCCATGTGGTAATGCTGAAAGAATCACAGCTGTGGATATGATCCATGTGGTAATGCTGAAAGAATCCCAGCTGTGGATGTGATCCATGTGTAATGCTGAAAGAATCACAGCTGTGGATATGATCCACGTGGTAATGCTGAAAGAATCACAGCTGTGGATATGATCCACGTGGTAATGCTGAAAGAATCACAGCTGTGGATATGATCCATGTGGTAATGCTGAAAGAATCCCAGCTGTGGATGTGATCCATGTGTAATGCTGAAAGAATCACAGCTGTGGATATGATCCACGTGGCAATGCTGAAAGAATCACAGCTGTGGATGTGATCCATGTGTAATGCTGAAAGAATCACAGCTGTGGATGTGATCCATGTGGTAATGCTGAAAGAATCACAGCTGTGGATGTGATCCGTGTGTAATGCTGAAAGAATCACAGCTGTGGATATGATCCACGTGGTAATGCTGAAAGAATCACAGCTGTGGATGTGATCCGTGTGTAATGCTGAAAGAATCACAGCTGTGGATGTGATCCATGTGGTAATGCTGAAAGAATCACAGCTGTGGATATGATCCATGTGGTAATGCTGAAAGAATCACAGCTGTGGATGTGATCCATGTGGTAATGCTGAAAGAATCCCAGCTGTGGATATGATCCATGTGGTAATGCTGAAAGAATCACAGCTGTGGATATGATCCATGTGTAATGCTGAAAGAATCACAGCTGTGGATATGATCCATGTGGTAATGCTGAAAGAATCACAGCTGTGGATGTGATCCATGTGGTAATGCTGAAAGAATCACAGCTGTGGATGTGATCCATGTGGTAATGCTGAAAGAATCACAGCTGTGGATATGATCCATGTGGTAATGCTGAAAGAATCCCAGCTGTGGATGTGATCCATGTGTAATGCTGAAAGAATCACAGCTGTGGATATGATCCACGTGGTAATGCTGAAAGAATCACAGCTGTGGATGTGATCCATGTGGTAATGCTGAAAGAATCCCAGCTGTGGATGTGATCCATGTGTAATGCTGAAAGAATCACAGCTGTGGATATGATCCACGTGGTAATGCTGAAAGAATCACAGCTGTGGATGTGATCCGTGTGTAATGCTGAAAGAATCACAGCTGTGGATATGATCCACGTGGTAATGCTGAAAGAATCACAGCTGTGGATGTGATCCATGTGTAATGCTGAAAGAATCACAGCTGTGGATGTGATCCGTGTGTAATGCTGAAAGAATCCCAGCTGTGGATGTGATCCATGTGGTAATGCTGAAAGAATCACAGCTGTGGATGTGATCCATGTGGTAATGCTGAAAGAATCACAGCTGTGGATGTGATCCATGTGGTAATGCTGAAAGAATCACAGCTGTGGATGTGATCCATGTGGTAATGCTGAAAGAATCCCAGCTGTGGATGTGATCCATGTGTAATGCTGAAAGAATCACAGCTGTGGATGTGATCCGTGTGTAATGCTGAAAGAATCCCAGCTGTGGATGTGATCCATGTGTAATGCTGAAAGAATCCCAGCTGTGGATGTGATCCACGTGGTAATGCTGAAAGAATCCCAGCTGTGGATGTGATCCATGTGGTAATGCTGAAAGAATCACAGCTGTGGATGTGATCCACGTGTAATGCTGAGCATCTGGCTGACTGGGTTGGTTCGGTCCTGACTGGACTACGGCTCCGCTGACAAGAGCAGCTCACAAGAAACTATAAAAAAAAAAAAAGGTTTTAACTTGGCACAGGCCCTGCACTTTCCGGCTGTGTTTTCAATTATCCGCCACCCCATTTCAAAGGAAGTCACAAACACTCAACTTCAAGACAGGCATCCACTTCAATGAATCCCATTTAGGACTGAACTGCACAACAACAAAGACAGAGAGAACCTGCACCCACCACGAGCAGGCGGTTGCAGATTCTCTGAAAAGAGACTGCGGTGGTGTCAACATTATAGCTCGTCTCCCGGCTACTTTCCATCTTAAAATGGCACTGAACATGACAAATGAAGATGTCTTCCGCGGGAGTCTGAAGAGAGGAACGTTAGCCTACACCTCCCCCATTTGACTAAGCCTGCCCCCGGCATTCAAGATGTTTCATCTTGCCTACTCCAGGGCCCTATAAAACGCTTTAGATTTATTTGTTGTTGCCTGATTGGGTGTAGTTATACCCTTTAGTTGAAATGCATACCTAGGGAGAGGCTGTTGTTTAGCTGTGTTTTTGTAGCGTAGACGTCATGGTAAAGTTATCAACACATAAAATCCACTGAAACGAATCAGAATACAATTCTGCCAGGTAAGCATAGTTTGGAGTTCACGTTTGGTACGCGTTTTACTTTTACCAGAGGCTGTTTTCATTAGCTAGTATCGTCGCTAACGGCTACTCAAAATGGTGCACCACACACACACACACACACAGGCATTTGCCTCTTCAGAAAGTTGCAGGAAAATCTGTCGTTCTGCCCCCTGAACAAGGCAGTTAACCCACTGTTCCTAGGCAGTTAACCCACTGTTCCTAGGCAGTTAACCCACTGTTCCTAGGCAGTTAACCCACTGTTCCTAGGCAGTTAACCCACTGTTCCTAGGCAGTTAACCCACTGTTCCTAGGCAGTTAACCCGCTGTTCCTAGGCAGTTAACCCACTGTTCCTAGGCAGTTAACCCACTGTTCCTAGGCAGTTAACCCACTGTTCCTAGGCAGTTAACCCACTGTTCCTAGGCAGTTAACCCACTGTTCCTAGGCAGTTAACCCACTGTTCCTAGGCAGTTAACCCACTGTTCCTAGGCAGTTAACCCACTGTTCCTAGGCAGTTAACCCACTGTTCCTAGGCAGTTAACCCACTGTTCCTAGGCAGTTAACCCACTGTTCCTAGGCAGTTAACCCACCGTTCCTAGGCAGTTAACCCACTGTTCCTAGGCAGTTAACCCACTGTTCCTAGGCAGTTAACCCACTGTTCCTAGGCAGTTAACCCACTGTTCCTAGGCAGTTAACCCACTGTTCCTAGGCAGTTAACCCACTGTTCCTAGGCAGTTAACCCACTGTTCCTAGGCAGTTAACCCACCGTTCCTAGGCAGTTAACCCACTGTTCCTAGGCAGTTAACCCACTGTTCCTAGGCAGTTAACCCACTGTTCCTAGGCAGTTAACCCACTGTTCCTAGGCAGTTAACCCACTGTTCCTAGGCAGTTAACCCACTGTTCCTAGGCCATCATTGAAAATAAGAATTTGTTCATAAAACTGTAAAAAATAAAAATAAAAAAAAAAGCCAGTTTAAACATTGAGAAATGTATCACATCTACACTCTAAACACTCCTGTCTTTGGATTCCACACATTGACAGAGGAGCTGAGGGGGAGTCTGGACTGGAGGGGAAACACTACTAGATCACATGGGAGTTTACAGATCAAAAAGACTCATTTCTTCGGAGGCCGTGTGTACGGGAGACAGTTGCCCTGCTATGCGTAGTCGGGAGTGTGCTGCTCCTCAACAGTGTGTGTCTAGGTTTATACTGTTTTTGTCCATCTCCCTGCTCCTCCCTGCAGAAAGACTACTTCAATGATGAAGGCTAGTTGTTCTTAGACTGTCCTCAAGGCTGGGGTTGTCTGGTGCAGGTATATTCTACTGGAATATGCTTTGGGGTGCTACTGTGCAGAAGGAATCCAAGGCTGGGGTTGTCTGGTGCAGGTATATTCTACTGGAAGATGCTTTGGGGTGCTACTGTGCAGAAGGAATCCAAGGCTGGGGTTGTCTGGTGCAGGTATATTCTACTGGAATATGCTTTGGGGTGCTACTGTGCAGAAGGAATCCAAGGCTGCAGTACTGCACCACTTCACTTCCCCTTCTAGGTCCCATAAACACACACAACCACAACGCCTGACTTCCAGAGTTTAAATGAAGCACCCATGTTGCTATAAGGTCGAAGTAATGTGGAGTAAACACGAGAAAGGTTGCTAAGCCAACGGTCAACTGAGAGGATCCTCTCCCAGCTCCAAACTGGTCAGTCCGGAGAAAATGTGCACGAGAGTCTCTCTGCGCCACCCCACAATCCCCTCTGCACAGCCCTGACTAACCCTGAGCTGCCTGTTTAAGGAATGTGCTGTAATACAATAGCACCAGTCACAGGCCACCGTGGGCAGTGAGAGAGAGGGGGAGAGAGAGAGAGAGAGGGGGAGAGAGAGAGAGAGAGGGGCTGTGCTCAGGACCCTGTCGATCAAGTCACGCTGTAAAGCCCTGGATTTAGGTACTGTGTAGTCCCAGTGGCACAGAGAGCCTTGGATTTAGGTCCTGTGTAGTCCCAGTGGTACAGAGAGTCCTGGATTTAGGTTCTGTGTAGTCCCAGTGGCACAGAGAGCTCTGGATTTAGGTCCTGTGTAGTCCCAGTGGCACAGAGAGCCCTGGATTTAGGTCCTGTGTAGTCCCAGTGGCACAGAGAGCCTTGGATTTAGGTCCTGTGTAGTCCCAGTGGTACAGAGAGCCCTGGATTTAGGTCCTGTGTAGTCCCAGTGGCACAGAGAGCTCTGGATTTAGGTCCTGTGTAGTCCCAGTGGCACAGAGAGCCCTGGATTTAGGTCCTGTGTAGTCCCAGTGGCACAGAGAGCCCTGGATTTAGGTTCTGTGTAGTCCCAGTGGCACAGAGAGCTCTGGATTTAGGTCCTGTGTAGTCCCAGTGGCACAGAGAGCCCTGGATTTAGGTCCTGTGTAGTCCCAGTGGCACAGAGAGCCCTGGATTTAGGTCCTGTGTAGTCCCAGTGGCACAGAGAGCCCTGGATTTAGGTCCTGTGTAGTCCCAGTGGCACAGAGAGCCCTGGATTTAGGTCCTGTGTAGTCCCAGTGGCACAGAGAGCCCTGGATTTAGGTCCTGTGTAGTCCCAGTGGCACAGAGAGCCCTAGATTTAGGTCCTGTGTAGTCCCAGTGGCACAGAGAGCCCTGGATTTAGGTCCTGTGTAGTCCCAGTGGCACAGAGAGCGCTGGATGGAGCCTGCCATTTCACAGGCACTGCTCACCACCCAGACACATTCCCCACAGAATACGAGAGAGATCCAAAAATACCTATTAATGAAAAGCACTGCTCTATCAATCTAACTATCAAACTTCACTGCCGAGGGAGGAATGCTAGACCCCCCCCCCCCCCCAGCATGAAGCACTTTCTCTACAGTAGAGTTCATTGAACTCCGACAAGGTTGCAATAACTGGCAGTGAGGAAAGTGCCTGGTGCTGAGAAGCGGCATTTAGCTGAAAAATGACATAAACCTCTTGCATTGTTAATTAATTAGGAGGCATTGAGTAACAGTAGGGCCCTGTAAAATCCGTTTTTAAAAAATGTGCCTGCTTCCATTTGTTCCCCCCCCCAAATTCCATGTCTGTTTTCTCAGGTTACTCTAATAAAAACAATATATATATATATATATATATATATTTTTTTTTTTAAATGATTAAAATAAATATATAAATATATAAATATATATAGGATGTTGTAAGTCGACAGAAATGCTAAAACCACATCGGATGATGACTTTTTTCCCCAATAGTTCTGGGAAAAATCCATTGAGGGGCGGAGGGTTATCATTATCGATAAAAGTTCAAGTGTAAACATATGCGCACACTGCACACAAATCACATACAGGAGAATTCCTGTGACGTTTTAGAAAGTTGCAGAAAATACTGACTCACTGAAGCATTTTATCTTATGATATACTTGGGCAAATTGATATTTAAAGTTCAATATGTTTTTGAATATTGTTGAATTTCGTTTTAACTGCCACGGGCCGCGGTGTATTTTAAATGACCTGTTTTGAGCATTGTGCAAGTAGATACCTTTTTACAGACCCATCTGTGGTAGAATGACCCTATTTACAGACCCATCTGTGGTAGAATGACCCTATTTACAGACCCATCTGTGGTAGAATGACCCTATTTACAGACCCATCTGTGGTAGAATGACCCTATTTACAGACCCATCTGTGGTAGAATGACCCTATTTACAGACCCATCTGTGGTAGAATGACCCTATTTACAGACCCATCTGTGGTAGAATGACCCTATTTACATGGCATGGGAAGGTCATGACAGTAGCATGTGAAGGTCATGACAGTAGCATGGGCGCTGACGACTACATAATGTCAGAAATTGCCCATTGATCAGACATCGAGGGACACACAGGATGATACTATGAGAAGGGGGAGAAGGGGCTGTAGGATCTCTGTCAAGTAGCCATTGCTATGTTCTTAGCTTTAAAATTTGAGGTCAACCAAGACTTTAAAATGTGTCTAAACAAATGACCCTAGACCGTTTATCTCTAGAGGGTCGATGAGATATCTTGTCCCTTTGTCACCGGATTTCCTGTCCTGCTGGCATGATCCTCACAGAGGGAGTCTATACTACTTCCTCTCCTCCTTCCCTGCTCAAGACAGCGAGAGTGAGTTGAACTGACTGCCTCTTTCAATTAGATGTTAGAGGTCAAACACGCAGCAAGATGACACAGGAAACCTCCCGCCACAGAGTTCAGATAGCCAGAGGCAGCAGTCCCAAAGCTCCAAAGATAAGCAGAAAACCCTCTCAGTGGGATCCGGATGGCCTCTTCAATACAACGGAAGCAGAAAACCCTCTCAGTGGGATCCGGATGGCCTCTTCAATACAGCGGAAGCAGAAAACCCTCTCAGTGGGATCCGGATGGCCTCTTCAATACAACGGAAGCAGAAAACCCTCTCAGTGGGATCCGGATGGCCTCTTCAATACAGCGGAAGCAGAAAACCCTCTCAGTGGGATCCGGATGGCCTCTTCAATACAACGGAAGCAGAAAACCCTCTCAGTGGGATCCGGATGGCCTCTTCAATACAACGGAAGCAGAAAACCCTCTCAGTGGGATCCGGATGGCCTCTTCAATACAGCGGAAGCAGAAAACCCTCTCAGTGGGATCCGGATGGCCTCTTCAATACAACGGAAGCAGAAAACCCTCTGTGGGATCCGGATGGCCTCTTCAATACAACGGAAGCAGAAAACCCTCTGTGGGATCCGGATGGCCTCTTCAATACAACGGAAGCAGAAAACCCTCTCAGTGGGATCCGGATGGCCTCTTCAATACAGCGGAAGCAGAAAACCCTCTCAGTGGACAAGTTTCCATCCAACCGATTTTAATGTGATTATTCTACAATCTGTATAAACTGTGGACTTGTTGCGGATAAAAGTCAGAACGTGATGACACACAAAAATGTACTTTTTTTTCGCTTTTATTTTCATGTACTGAATAAAAATCTAAAGTTTAACTCTACTGATAGTTTTGTCACAAACTGTTGCGTTAAATAGTGAATGTGCCTCCTCTGGTCTTGGTGCCTGAGCTCTAAACCAACAGCTCGCAGATACAGTGCAGGTAGTCTAGTCTACATGATGAGATTATAATGGATAAGAGACCGAATGTTATTTTGTGAAAACGGCAGCCAAGCATCGATGATCACGTCACCGGAATAAGACTCTCGATATTTATCAGAAAGGAGCGTCAAGCTCATCACCTTGCTCTTTCACCTCCCCTGTGAAGTTCATCATAACTTATTTAATCTGTAGCCTAATAAACTGTATTCTTTCCCGATGAGTCGGAGTGAGCGCAACATGTCATCACGTGACTTCATATCATCAGTTAATAATATTGAAGTTGTTATTACAACAATATTTAGGCATAAAGGCGTTTCCACCATAAAGATCCCACCATGTCGAACTAACAGATAATCTGTCGGCATTTATAAAATGATACTGAAACTTTCTGTTTCCATCACAGCTGTTGTGAGTTTTTTTATTTTTTATATTTGTTTATATGGTATGACTGAACTGTGGATGGAAACGTGCTTAGTGGGATCCGGATGGCCTCTTCATTACAGCAGAAGTAGCACACAGCTCAAAGTGACAACCCTTGATACCTCGTCCTGTCGATCCACCAAGTGCCAACCGATGAACACTTTGAAAAGCATACTCTCGTCATGACTTGGAGATCAGTAGCCAGTAATTATGTCTAATGGGTAACTTTAGCCTGGAGGTTCCCCCCCCCCCCCTCCAGCTGACTAAGTGCAGGGCTGGAAAAGGCGGAGGCTTATTGATGCTCTCAACAACAAAAAAAATCTGTTGCCAGGACAAGACATCGGACACTTCCCCTGGAGCTTCACTTTAGTCTCAGCGCCTGGCAGTGACATACGGCCGACAGGTGGAACTGATCTCCTGGTGCAAAGCCTCTTCGTGAGATAGCTTTACAAAACCCTCCAGGGACCCTGTCAGGAACCTTATCAGAGAACTGCGGAACTCTGGCTTCTCACATCTTTGGCATCTGGCACACTGAAGCCTTCCACCCCCCCCTCGCTATGTCCACAAGCAACCCATAGCCTTGTAAAAACAAGTCTGCCAATTTGAGTGCCTGAGAACACCAGAAGGTTTGCAAATCCTAATGGCAGTGAAGGGCCTGAGCAGTAACCCATTGCTGAAATGACTAGCAAACAGAGGACAGGAATCTATGGTATGTAGTGCTACCGACTGATGCCAATGTTGTGTCTTGCAGAACATAATTCACTTTTTTCTGGGCTACGGGGTGTGTACAGCAGCGTAAAAGTCCCCCGAGGAGGAGACATTAGCGTTAAGATAGAGCCCCATGCACTGCTTAACACCCATCAAATTCAGTGATTACATGAGAGGTTTCGAGACAGTACAAAGCTCTTATCCCCCCACACAGAGAACTAGATTACATCTGTTGCTCACTCCACTTGAAAGCAAAGTGCTACATTAAAATCTCCTAAATCACTTGGTCACGATGAGCTAGACATACTAATACTGCAGCAGCAAACAAACAACCGGCATCTGTCATCATTCAAATCAGTTGATTAAACAGCAGCCAAACGCAAAAAAAAACGAAGACATGATAGCTTGTTTCTTACCTTCTCACTTTTCAGTTTCTTCAGGTTTCTGCATTCGCCGTTGTCCATCTCCTCTGGCTCACTTTTAATGGCTAACGGTGGTACAACAATCCGTGTGGAATCCAGGGCAATATTCCCAAGTTGCTCAGCCACAGCCAAGTCTGTACTTTGCGTACCCTCAAATGGAACGCCACGACATGCCAAAGGCAACACTAGGACACCTACATCCTTCTCAATAGTAGCCACAGATTCACTTCTCTCCTTCTTACTTTTCCCAGAACCCCCCTCCTTGTCCTTCTTTCCACCAGAAACATTACGGGAGGCTTTGCTGCTCTTCTCAGCACCCTTTCCAGAGTTTGAGTTTGCCGTGGGACCTGTGCCAACGGCGGGTCCTGTGACCTCACCCTGGGTTCGCACCTGGGCGTCTTTCTTGGCCCCGTCTGTAACCGAGGCCTTGCCACTGTCCTTTGAGCTCTTACTACGCTTTGATTTGGGTTTACTCTCTTTGCCTTGAGCAGCGGGTACGGGGCTAACAAATGTAATGTTGTCGGGTAGAGCTGCTACAGCGCTGGGAGGGGCAGCCATGCCCCCGCCGTCTTTAGTGCCAGACATCTCAAGTTTGTCCTTTTCTAGGTCTGCGTCGAGGTCAATGATCAGATTACCAACACCTATATCCCATTCGTCGCCGCTGTCATAAGTGTCCACCGCATTAGAGTCCACACCTTTCCCGCCTGCAGTGCCACTGCTTAGGGACATCTTAGTGCCAGCGGCCCGGGCGCGCCACCGTTAAGTCTGACCTTCTCAGACCACTTGAGGCAGTGGGAGAAGGGTTTCAGCAGCTTTAGGGTCTTCTCCGTATCCCCTTCCCAGTAACCCACATTGTTTGCTCTGTAAAGGGAGGAAGAAAAGATGTGTGAAAAGTACGCAGTCAAAAGTCGAGCTCTAACATTCCAAGATAAACTATAAGGAGATCGTCATCAGATATTAGAATCTTGTAACACAGGAAGGTCTGGCAGGCAAGACAGTATCCACTTTCATAGAGTATTGTAAACCTATGTGTACAAAGAATTATTCCTAAACAGGTGCCTGAGGGAAAGTCTTTCTGACAATGTTGTCTCGTTGACCTAATGTGTAGTCTCTGTAGCTCGTTGACCTAATGTGTAGTCTCTGTAGCTCGCTGACCTAATGTGTAGTCTCTGTAGCTCGCTGACCTAATGTGTAGTCTCTGTAGCTCGCTGACCTAATGTGTAGTCTCTATTGAACGCTGACCTAATGTGTAGTCTCTAACTTGATGACCTAATGTGTAGTCTCTGTAGCTCGTTGACCTAATGTGTAGTCTCTATTGAACACTGACCTAATGTGTAGTCTCTAACTTGATGACCTAATGTGTAGTCTCTATAGCTCGTTGACCTAATGTGTAGTCTCTATTGAACACTGACCTAATGTGTAGTCTCTAACTTGATGACCTAATGTGTAGTCTCTGTAGCTCGCTGACCTAATGTGTAGTCTCTATTGAACACTGACCTAATGTGTAGTCTCTAACTTGATGACCTAATGTGTAGTCTCTGTAGCTCGTTGACCTAATGTGTAGTCTCTGTAGCTCGTTGACCTAATGTGTAGTCTCTAACTTGATGACCTAATGTGTAGTCTCTAACTTGATGACCTAATGTGTAGTCTCTATAGCTCGCTGACCTAATGTGTAGTCTCTAACTTGATGACCTAATGTGTAGTCTCTAACTTGATGACCTAATGTGTAGTCTCTGTAGCTCGTTGACCTAATGTGTAGTCTCTGTAGCTCGCTGACCTAATGTGTAGTCTCTAACTTGATGACCTAATGTGTAGTCTCTAACTTGATGACCTAATGTGTAGTCTCTGTAGCTCGCTGACCTAATGTGTAGTCTCTAACTTGATGACCTAATGTGTAGTCTCTGTAGCTCGTTGACCTAATGTGTAGTCTCTAACTTGATGACCTAATGTGTAGTCTCTGTAGCTCGTTGACCTAATGTGTAGTCTCTAACTTGATGACCTAATGTGTAGTCTCTGTAGCTCGTTGACCTAATGTGTAGTCTCTGTAGCTCGTTGACCTAATGTGTAGTGTATATTTGACCTAATTTGAAGGTGCAATAGCTTTACTTATCATAATCCCGAAAACAATATCCAAGCTTCCTCGAAATTCAGGGAGAAAGCTGCCTTTGGGTTTACAAGGCAACATGGCGGCTTTGCCAGGGAGGGTGAGGTTTCTGCAAACACCAAACACATATGGAGTCCATTTCCTCTTTCACCAGCAGGTTGACGTCAGGCAGGACTAAAGAGACCTCTGAAATCATCAAAGCCACAAACCCTGCCCCAGAGATCAAGCTCCAGGCTCCTCACCAGATATTCAGTCTAATTAACACCATGACATATCAATCCACTGCAGTCAACAAAAGCACCAAAACAAGGTTGACTTCTACTGCCGGAATCAAAGCCCACTTACCCAGTTTGCTCTATATAAGCTAATGGGGGAGGGGGGGGAAATGGATAACAGTGTCAGCATTAATGATCTGTAATGAAGGTCTTGGTGAAGCAACAACTGCCTCTCCGTTGTGAAACATTGAATACGACACACAAATAGATTTGCATTCATAAATCAGTGTGGGTGGGAGGACCGGACTAAACAAAAGACACACTTGGGCCTAACATTTTGTGCCAGAATTCTTTGCTTAGGAAGTTCTGGTTCATCTTAGTCTCAGCCTGTACGATCAAACGGACCAAAATGTAAGGCAAAAAAGAGACTCTCTAGCAAGGACCTTCTTCTTAACCAGTTTGTTCTGAGTTATTGGTATTCCCCACACTAGGCTTTTTACACCATGACAGACCAATAAAGAGTGAAACAAGACCCAGGCATTTTATGGGCCCCGACACACTTTGCCTCCATTGAGGCAGATCCCAGCACTTTGCCTCCATTGAGGCAGATCACAGCCCTTTGCCTCCATTGAGGCAGATCACAGCCCTTTGCCTCCATTGAGGCAGACCACAGCACTTTGCCTCCATTGAGGCAGATCCCAGCCCTTTGCCTCCATTGAGGCAGACCACAGCCCTTTGCCTCCATTGAGGCAGATCACAGCCCTTTGCCTCCATTGAGGCAGATCACAGCCCTTTGCCTCCATTGAGGCAGATCACAGCACTTTGCCTCCATTGAGGCAGATCACAGCACTTTGCCTCCATTGAGGGAGACCACAGCCCTTTGCCTTCATTGAGGCAGATCACAACCCTTTGCCTCCATTGAGGCAGATCACAGCCCTTTGCCTCCATTGAGGCAGATCACAGCCCTTTGCCTCCATTGAGGCAGATCACAGCACTTTGCCTCCATTGAGGCAGATCACAGCCCTTTGCCTCCATTGAGGCAGACCACAGCCCTTTGCCTCCATTGAGGCAGATCACAGCCCTTTGCCTCCATTGAGGCAGATCACAGCCCTTTGCCTCCATTGAGGCAGATCACAGCACTTTGCCTCCATTGAGGCAGATCACAGCACTTTGCCTCCATTGAGGCAGACCACAGCCCTTTGCCTCCATTGAGGCAGATCACAACCCTTTGCCTCCATTGAGGCAGATCACAGCACTTTGCCTCCATTGAGGCAGATCACAGCCCTTTGCCTCCATTGAGGCAGATCACAGCACTTTGCCTCCATTGAGGCAGACCACAGCCCTTTGCCTCCATTGAGGCAGATCCCAGCACTTTGCCTCCATTGAGGCAGACCACAGCCCTTTGCCTCCAATGAGGCAGATCACAGCACTTTGCCGCTTTTGATTTCCTAACACTGGGTCAAAAACAACTTGTGTGCCGGAAGAGGACACAAGCCCTCTTTTCAAGGCACTTATCATATGAATGCGTTGGCGTAACCCTTTCGCTCCTTCATGACAATGGAAGGCCAATTCTCTCTCACACACACACACACACACACACACACGAGAGAGAGAAAGAAAGAGCGAGATGCACTCGAGATGTTTGCAGAGTCTGATTGAGATGCATGACGCGTACCATAAACAAAGTAGATTTGACAAAGGCTGACCATTTTAGATACTCGGCATTCGGCATTATTCTTGAAATGGAAAGGTAAATAACAAAACAATGTAACTTTACAACAAACAAAATCTTCCCTTCACAGGAAACAGGATATAGAGCCAGTGGATAGCCACTGTTTTCAGCATTGGGTCCTTCCTTGCTCTAGCTACTAAAGCTAGTTACAATCTAGCGAGTGGAAACAGGATATAGAGCCAGTGGATAGCCACCGTTTTCAGCATTGGGTCCTTCCTTGCTCTAGCTAGTTACAATCTAGCGAGTGGAAACAGGATATAGAGCCAGTGGATAGCCACTGTTTTCAGCATTGGGTCCTTCCTTGCTCTAGCTAGTTACAATCTAGCGAGTGGAAACAGGATATAGAGCCAGTGGATAGCCACTGTTTTCAGCATTGGGTCCTTCCTTGCTCTAGCTAGTTACAATCTAGCGAGTGGAAACAGGATATAGAGCCAGTGGATAGCCACCGTTTTCAGCATTGGGTCCTTCCTTGCTCTAGCTAGTTACAATCTAGCGAGTGGAAACAGGATATAGAGCCAGTGGATAGCCACCGTTTTCAGCATTGGGTCCTTCCTTGCTCTAGCTAGTTACAATCTAGCGAGTGGAAACAGGATATAGAGCCAGTGGATAGCCACTGTTTTCAGCATTGGGTCCTTCCTTGCTCTAGCTACTATAGCTAGTTACAATCTAGCGAGTGGAAACAGGATATAGAGCCAGTGGATAGCCACTGTTTTCAGCATTGGGTCCTTCCTTGCTCTAGCTACTATAGCTAGTTACAATCTAGCGAGTGGAAACAGGATATAGAGCCAGTGGATAGCCACTTTTCCGCATTGGGTCCTTCCTTGCTCTAGCTACTATAGCTAGTTACAATCTAGCGAGTGGAAACAGGATATAGAGCCAGTGGATAGCCACTTTTCCGCATTGGGTCCTTCCTTGCTCTAGCTACTATAGCTAGTTACAATCTAGCGAGTGGAAACAGGATATAGAGCCAGTGGATAGCCACTTTTCCGCATTGGGTCCTTCCTTGCTCTAGCTACTATAGCTCTGGCTGTGTTGCAGTGTGTTCTGTTGAATTCTTGAAATGCTCACCCAGCAGCAGGGTAAAATGCTCCGTCTGCGTTTGATTGGTTGTGAAGCCAGATGGTCAGACAGGGGGTGTGGGGGGGGGGGATAAATAAATAAATAAATAGAAAATAACTCTTAAGTAGTCTGGTCTAATCCTTTAGTCACAGGGCTTGAGCCTGCTGAGAGGTGCAAGCATTCCCGTCAACTACAATCCCAACTAAAAAACATGAGGCCACAGAACCAGGAAGAATCCAGTCACAGACAGACAGCCAAACATACTGCAAAAATGGATGGGTTCTACTTGATAAACACTTAGGCCTAGCTGTCTGACTATCAATCTGCTGCTACTCTCTGTTCATCAGATATGCATAGTCACTTTAACCATATCTACATGTACATACTACCTCAAATCAGCCTGACTAACAGGTGTCTGTATGTAGCCTCACTACTGTTATAGCATGTCTTTTTACTGTTGTTTTATTTCTTTACCTACTTATTGTTCATCTAATACCTGTTTTGCACTCTTGGTTAGAGCCTGTAAGCATTTCACTGTATTCAGCGCATGTGACAAATAAACTTTAAATTTGATTTGATCAATCTGTGATTTTAAGAACTCTCTCCTGCAATGTCAGGGAAAGACCGTGTTGAAAAGATAACATAGAATCTAATAAGACTATTTGTGCTGCTTGAAATGACAGTGGATTATTCTAAGGCAAGCAGAGCTATTCTGAGAACTGCCTTTCTGGTGAAATGTCTCTAATTCCACACTTAATTAAACTAACCGAAGTCAGAGGATTTCTGCAGGATGAGACGCGATTACAAAATGTCCACTCGCTGCTCTGCTCTCTTTTCATTGTCATTCAGTAACACTCTCCTTACATGGTAATTGTTCCAAAATAATCTGGGCAAGTCCATGGCAACAGAGTGATGTCGAGACTCAGATGTTTCACTTTAAAATGTATGATAAACAAAAGCCAATGACGGCAAAGTTATACAAGCCATACAACTCTATGCACAAGGACTAACTCATTTCCACTGAAAATATTACAAAACCACATTTATACTCAACACAAATATAAACGCAACATGTACAGTGTTGGTACCATGTTTCATGAGTTGAAATAAAACATCCCAGAAATGTTCCATATGCACAAAAAGCTTATTTCTCTCAAATCTGGTGCACAACACCAGTCTCAACATCAACAGCGAAGAGGCGACTCCAGGATGCTGGCCTTCTAGGCAGAGTTGCAAAGAAAAAGCCACAACTCAGACTGGCCAATAAAAATAAAAGATTAAGATGGGCAAAAGAACAAACACTGGACAGAGGAACTCTGCCTAGAAGACCAGCATCCTGGAGTCGCTTCTTCACTGTTGAAGTCGAGAGTGGTGTTTTTCGGGTACCATTTAATGAAGCTGCCAGTGAGGCATCTGTTTCTCAAACTAGACACCAATTTACTTGTCCTCTTGTTCAGTTGTGCACCGGGGCTGCCCACTCCACAAATGCTGATGCTCCAGATACTCAACTAGTCTAAAGAAGGCCAGTTTTATTGCTTCTTTAAATCAGAACAGTTTTCAGCTGTGCTAACGTAATTGCAAAGGGGTTTTCTATGATGATCAATTAGCCTTTTAAAATGATAAACTTGGATTAGCTAACACAACGTGCCCCTGGAAAACAGGAGTGATGGTTGCTGATAATGGGCCTCTGTACCCTTATGTAGATATTCCGTTAAAAATCATCCATTTCCAGCTACAATAGTCATTTACAACATTAGCAATGTCTACACTGTATTTCTGATCAATTTGACGTTATTTTAGTGGACACAAATAATGTGCTTTTCTTTCACAAACAAGGACATTTCTAAGTGACCCCAAACTTTTGGACGGTAGAGTATCTAACTTTTTTACACACACACACACCAGTCAAAAGTTTGGACACACTGCATTCCCAATCTGTCCCTCATACCATCAGTCACCTAATCATCCCCAGCTTACAATTGGCTCATTCACCCCCCCCCCCCCCCCCCCTCTCTCTCCCCTCTCCCCTGTAACTATTCCCCAGATTTTTGCTGTAAATGGGAACGTGTTCAAAGTCAACTTACCTGGTAAAATAAGGGATATTAAAAAAGGGGGGGGGGGGTTCCTTTATTTTTACTGTTTTCTACATTGCAGGATAATGGTAAAGACATCAAAATTATGAAATAATATATGGAATCATGTAGTAACCAAAAAAGTAGCCACCTTCAGCCTTAAATGACAGCTTTGCACACGCGTTGGCATTCTCTCAACCAGCTTCACCTGGAATGCTTTTTCAACAGTCTTGAAGGAGTTCCCACATATGCTGAGCACCTGTTGGCTGCTTTTCAGTCACTCCGCAGTCCAACTCATCCCAAACCATCTCAATTGGGTAGAGGTCGGGTGGTTGGGGAGGCCAGGTCATCTGATGCAGCACTCCATCACTCTCCTTCTTGGTCAAATAGCCCTTACACACCTGGAGGTGTGTTTTGGTCATTTTCCTGTTGAAAAACAAATAATAGTCCCACTAAGCGCAAACCAAATGGGATGGTGTATTGCTGCAGAATACTTGTGGTAGCCATACTGGTTAAGTGTGCTCTGAATTCTAAATAAACCCCTGACAGTGTAACCAGCAAAGCACCACCACACCTCCTCCTTCAGGCATCACGGTGGGAACCACACATGCGGAGGGAGATCTGTTCACATACTCTGCGTCTCACAAAGACACAGTGGTTATAACCAAAAATCTCAAATTTGGACTCATCAGACCAAAGGACAGATTTCCACCAGTCCAATGTCCATTGCTCATGTTTCTTGGGCCAAGCAAGTCTCTTCTTATTATTGGTGTCCTTTAATATTGGTTTCTTTCCTAATTCAACCATGAAGGCCTGACTCACGCAGTCTCCTCTGATGTTGATGTTGAGATGTGTCTTACTTTGGGCTGCAATTTCTGAGGCTGGTAACTCTAATGAACTTATCCTCTGAAGCAGAGGTAAACTCTGGGTCTTCCTTTTCTGTGGCGGTCCTCATGAGAGCCAGTTTCATCATAGCACTTGATGGTTTTTGCGATTGCACTTCAAGAAACGTTCAAAGTCCTTGAAATTTTCCAGATTGACTGGCTTTCATGTCTTAAAAGTAATGGACAATTGTTTCTCTTTGTTTACTTGAGCTGTTCTTGCCATAATATGGACTTGGTCTTTCACTAAATAGGGCTATCTTCTGTATACCGACCCTACTTTATCACAACTGATTGGTACAAACGCATTGAGGAAAGAAATTCCACAAATTCACTTTTAACAAGGCACACCTGTTAATTGAAATGCTTTCCAGGTGACTACCTCATGAAGCTGGTTGAGAGAGTTCCTTGAGTGTGCAAAGCTGTCAACAAGGCAAAGGGTGGCTACTTTGAAGAATCTCAAATATAAAAATTTGTTTAACACTTTTTTTGGTTACTACATGATTCCATATGTGTTATGTCATAGTTTTGATGTCTTCACTATTATTCTACAATGTAGAAAATAGTTTTAAAAAATAAAGAAAAACCCTGGAATGAGTAGGTGTTCTAGAACCCTGGAATGAGTAGGTGTTCTAGAACCCTGGAATGAGTAGGTGTCCCAACTTTTGACTGGTACTGTATATAGTGTATAATTTACATTGTATCATACATGAGTTAAAAAAATGAAATCATAATTACTCCTTGTTAGAAAAAAGGTTTGGTCCAAATCGAATCTTAGGTACTATATTTGTTGAATAGTACATGAATCCTATAAATTAAAAATGGCCAATTTGGGTGCTAACAATTAGCTTAATTTCTCAGAGATCAAATGATATTGTAACAATAATATTGTAGGAATCGTATCTGTTTCTAACAGAAAGGATTTCAGAACAACCTGATGGTTTCCATCCTCTTTCTGATGCTTTTTAGAGGTGGACCAAGACTCCCGTTTTCAGAACACAGTATGAAACTACTCCATACAGATTTCCTGTTGTCGCCTCTATCAAACAAACCTGCTGTAGCCCAATTTACTACCTCAGATTTGACAAAAGACTTCTCCATCTAGTTTTATCAGCATTCATAAGATCAATCAATCATCTTAAAGCTTATTAAATATACATCTTATTGTTGTGGACTTGAGTGGAGGGGGCTTAAATAATTGCATTTTTCATCCCTTGCTAGATCAATTGAATTTCCCACCAATCCATTACTTTTTTACATGTTTAGTTGCTTTCACAAATTCTGCTCTACTTCCTGATTGTGGCAACATGGGAAAATCCCCTGATTGACAGACACTGTGGCAAGCAATACCAAGCAATTCTGTCTCCCCGCTCCTCTCTCAGAGGAGGATTATGAGCAACAGTTAGCCATTTGAAAACCACAGGGTCATGTAGAGGCGCAACACAGCTTGCAGACACAGAAATAACGTTACATCGTTTAAGGGTTTAGAATTTAACAGGCTATCATTCTGCTGGAAATGCTTCAATTTGAGATAATAGCTTGATACTAGTCCTGAGCTATCTGAAGTCCAATACCATTGCAATTTTTTATTTTTATTTTACCCTTACCTTACCAGGTAAGTTGACTGAGAACACATTCTCATTGACAGCAACAACATGGGGAATAATTACAGGGGAGAGGAAGGGAGATGAATGAGCCAATTGTAAGCTGGGGATGATTAGGTGACCGTGATGGTATGAGGGACAGATTGGGAATTTAGCCAGGACACTGGTGTTCTCATAAGAGTAGGGGTGATAAATGCCATGGGATCTTTAGTGACCACAGAGAGTCAGGACACCCGTTTAATGTCGCATCCAAAAGACGGCTCCCTACACAGGGCAAAGTCCCCAAACACTGGGGCACTGGGATATTTTTTTGCGATCCGAGGAAAGAGCACCTCCTACTGGCCCTCCAACACCACCTGGTCTACCATTCAGGGACCAACCAGGACCAACCCAGCTCTGCACCCCTCACAGCAACTTGCCCAAGACTCTACCATTTATCCTTCCCCCAAACCCAGATAGGTGATGTTCTGAAAGAGCTGCAAAATCTGGACAAACAGATCACCGACCATTCCTAAATCCTAAATCTGGTTTCCGAGTTCGTCATTGGTGCACCTCAGCCACGCTCAAGGTCCTAAACGATATCATAACCGCCATCGATAAAAGACAATACTGTGCAGCAGTCTTCATCGATCTGGCCAAGGCTTTCGACTCTGTCAATCACTGCATTCTTATCGGCAGACTCAACAGCCTTGTTTTCTCAAATGACTGCCTTGCCTGGTTCACCAACTTCTTCTCTGATAGAGTTCAGTCAAATCGGAGGGCCTGTTGTCCGGACCTCTGGCAGTCTCTATGGGGTGCCACAGGGTTGAATTCTCGTTCTGACTCTTTTCTCTGTATACATCAATGATGTCGCTCTTGCTGCTGGTGAGTCTCTGATCCACCTCTACACAGACGACACCATTCTGTATACTTCTGGCCCTTCTTTGGACACTGTGTTAACTAACCTTCAATGCCATACAACACTCCTTCCATGGCCTCCAACTGCTCTTAAATGCAAGTAAAACTAAATGCATGCAATTCAACCGATCGCTGCCCGCACCCGTCCACCCGTCTAGCATCACTACTCAGGACGGATCTGACTTAGAATATGTGGACAACTACAAATACCTAGGTAATACATAGGTGTCAGGTTAGACTGTAAACTCTCCTTCCAAACTCACATTAAGCATCTCCAATCCAAAATGACATCTAGAATCGTCTCCCTATTCATGCTGCCAAACATACCCTCGTAAAACTGACCATCCTACCGATCCTTGACTTTGGCGATGTCATTTACAAAATAGCCTCCAACACTCTACTCAGCAAACTGGACATAGTCTATGTAGTCCCCAGTATTGAGATCCTCATGATTCTATATGTATTGAGATCCTCATGATCCTCATTGAGATCCTCATGATCCTATATGTATTGAGATTCTATATGTATTGAGATTCTATATGTATTGAGATTCTATATGTATTGAGATCCTCATGATTCTATATGTATTGAGATAATATATGTATTGAGATCCTCATGATTCTATATGTATTGAGATCCTCATGATTCCATATGTATTGAGATTCTATATGTATTGAGATTCTCATGATTCTATATGTATTGAGATCCTCATGATTCCATATGTATTGAGATTCTATATGTATTGAGATCCTCATGATTCTATATGTATTGAGATTCTATATGTATTGAGATCCTCATGATTCCATATGTATTGAGATTCTATATGTATTGAGATCCTCATGATTCTATATGTATTGAGATTCTATATGTATTGAGATTCTCATGATTCTATATGTATTGAGATTCTCATGATTCTATATGTATTGAGATCCTCATGATTCTATATGTATTGAGATTCTCATGATTCTATATGTAGAGATTCTATATGTATTGAGATCCTCATGATTCTATATGTATTGAGATTCTATATGTATTGAGATCCTCATGATTCCATATGTATTGAGATCCTCATGATTCTATATGTATTGAGATCCTCATGATTCTATATGTATTGAGATCCTCGTGATTCTATATGTATTGAGATTCTATATGTATTGAGATCCTCATGATTCTATATGTATTGAGATCCTCATGATTCCATATGTATTGAGATCCTCATGATTCTATATGTATTGAGATTCTATATGTATTGAGATCCTCATGATTCTATATGTAGAGATTCTATATGTATTGAGATCCTCATGATTCTATATGTATTGAGATTCTCATGATTCTATATGTATTGAGATTCTCATGATTCTATATGTATTGAGATCCTCATGATTCTATATGTATTGAGATTCTCATGATTCTATATGTAATGAGATCCTCATGATTCTATATGTAATGAGATTCTCATGATTCTATATGTATTGAGATTCTCATTCTATATGTATTGAGATTCTATATGTATTGAGAATCTCATGATTCCATATGTACTGTGATTCCATATGTATTGTGATTCTATATGTATTGTGATTCTATATGTATTGTGATACTATATGTATTGAGATTCTCATGATTCTATATGTATTGTGATACTATATGTATTGAGATTCTCAGAATTCTATATGTATTGTGATACTATATGTATTGAGATTCTCATGATTCTATATGTATTGAGATCCTCATGATTCCATATGTATTGAGATTCTATATGTATTGAGATCCTCATGATTCTATATGTATTGAGATTCTATATGTATTGAGATCCTCATGATTCCATATGTATTGAGATTCTATATGTATTGAGATCCTCATGATTCTATATGTATTGAGATTCTATATGTATTGAGATTCTCATGATTCTATATGTATTGAGATTCTCATGATTCTATATGTATTGAGATCCTCATGATTCTATATGTATTGAGATTCTCATGATTCTATATGTAGAGATTCTATATGTATTGAGATCCTCATGATTCCATATGTATTGAGATCCTCATGATTCCATATGTATTGAGATCCTCATGATTCTATATGTATTGAGATTCTATATGTATTGAGATCCTCATGATTCTATATGTATTGAGATTCTATATGTATTGAGATTCTCATGATTCTATATGTAGAGATTCTATATGTATTGAGATCCTCATGATTCTATATGTATTGAGATCCTCATGATTCTATATGTATTGAGATCCTCGTGATTCTATATGTATTGAGATTCTATATGTATTGAGATCCTCATGATTCTATATGTATTGAGATCCTCATGATTCCATATGTATTGAGATCCTCATGATTCTATATGTATTGAGATTCTATATGTATTGAGATCCTCATGATTCTATATGTAGAGATTCTATATGTATTGAGATCCTCATGATTCTATATGTATTGAGATTCTCATGATTCTATATGTATTGAGATTCTCATGATTCTATATGTATTGAGATCCTCATGATTCTATATGTATTGAGATTCTCATGATTCTATATGTATTGAGATCCTCATGATTCTATATGTATTGAGATTCTCATGATTCTATATGTATTGAGATTCTCATGATTCTATATGTATTGAGATCCTCATGATTCTATATGTATTGAGATCCTCATGATTCTATATGTATTGAGATTCTCATGATTCTATATGTAATGAGATCCTCATGATTCTATATGTAATGAGATTCTCATGATTCTATATGTATTGAGATTCTATATGTATTGAGATCCTCATGATTCTATATGTATTGAGATTCTCATGATTCTATATGTAATGAGATCCTCATGATTCTATATGTAATGAGATTCTCATGATTCTATATGTATTGAGATTCTATATGTATTGAGATCCTCATGATTCTATATGTAATGAGATCCTCATGATTCTATATGTATTGAGATCCTCATGATTCTATATGTATTGAGATTCTCATGATTCTATATGTAATGAGATCCTCATGATTCTATATGTAATGAGATTCTCATGATTCTATATGTATTGAGATTCTATATGTATTGAGATCCTCATGATTCTATATGTAATGAGATTCTCATGATTCTATATGTATTGAGATTCTCATTCTATATGTATTGAGATTCTATATGTATTGAGAATCTCATGATTCCATATGTACTGTGATTCCATATGTATTGTGATTCTATATGTATTGTGATTCTATATGTATTGTGATACTATATGTATTGAGATTCTCATGATTCTATATGTATTGTGATACTATATGTATTGAGATTCTCAGAATTCTATATGTATTGTGATACTATATGTATTGAGATTCTCATGATTCTATATGTATTGAGATTCTCATGATTCTATATGTATTGTGATACTATATGTATTGAGATTCTCATGATTCTATATGTATTGTGATTCTATATGTATTGAGATTCTCATGATTCTATATGTATTGTGATTCTATATGTATTGAGATCCTCATGATTCTATATGTATTGTGATTCTATATGTATTGAGATCCTCATGATTCTATATGTATTGAGATTCTCATGATTCTATATGTATTGAGATTCTATATGTATTGAGATCCTCATGATTCCATATGTATTGAGATTCTATATGTATTGAGATCCTCATGATTCTATATGTATTGAGATTCTATATGTATTGAGATTCTCATGATTCTATATGTAGAGATTCTATATGTATTGAGATCCTCATGATTCCATATGTATTGAGATCCTCATGATTCCATATGTATTGAGATCCTCATGATTCTATATGTATTGAGATTCTATATGTATTGAGATCCTCATGATTCTATATGTATTGAGATTCTCATGATTCTATATGTAGAGATTCTATATGTATTGAGATCCTCATGATTCTATATGTATTGAGATCCTCATGATTCTATATGTATTGAGATCCTCGTGATTCTATATGTATTGAGATTCTATATGTATTGAGATCCTCATGATTCTATATGTATTGAGATCCTCATGATTCCATATGTATTGAGATCCTCATGATTCTATATGTATTGAGATTCTATATGTATTGAGATCCTCATGATTCTATATGTAGAGATTCTATATGTATTGAGATCCTCATGATTCTATATGTATTGAGATTCTCATGATTCTATATGTATTGAGATCCTCATGATTCTATATGTATTGAGATTCTCATGATTCTATATGTATTGAGATCCTCATGATTCTATATGTATTGAGATTCTCATGATTCTATATGTATTGAGATCCTCATGATTCTATATGTATTGAGATCCTCATGATTCTATATGTATTGAGATTCTCATGATTCTATATGTAATGAGATCCTCATGATTCTATATGTAATGAGATTCTCATGATTCTATATGTATTGAGATCCTCATGATTCTATATGTATTGAGATCCTCATGATTCTATATGTAATGAGATCCTCATGATTCTATATGTATTGAGATTCTCATGATTCTATATGTATTGAGATTCTCATTCTATATGTATTGAGATTCTATATGTATTGAGAATCTCATGATTCCATATGTACTGTGATTCCATATGTATTGTGATTCTATATGTATTGTGATTCTATATATATTGTGATACTATATGTATTGAGATTCTCATGATTCTATATGTATTGTGATACTATATGTATTGAGATTCTCAGAATTCTATATGTATTGTGATACTATATGTATTGAGATTCTCATGATTCTATATGTATTGAGATTCTCATGATTCTATATGTATTGTGATACTATATGTATTGAGATTCTCATGATTCTATATGTATTGTGATTCTATATGTATTGAGATTCTCATGATTCTATATGTATTGTGATTCTATATGTATTGAGATCCTCATGATTCTATATGTATTGTGATTCTATATGTATTGAGATCCTCATGATTCTATATGTATTGAGATTCTCATGATTCTATATGTATTGAGATTCTATATGTATTGAGATCCTCATGATTCCATATGTATTGAGATTCTATATGTATTGAGATCCTCATGATTCTATATGTAGAGATTCTATATGTATTGAGATTCTCATGATTCTATATGTATTGTGATACTATATGTATTGAGATCCTCATGATTCTATATGTAGAGATTCTATATGTATTGAGATTCTCATGATTCTATATGTATTGTGATACTATATGTATTGAGATCCTCATGATTCTATATGTAGAGATTCTATATGTATTGAGATCCTCATGATTCTATATGTATTGAGATTCTATATGTATTGAGATCCTCATGATTCCATATGTATTGAGATTCTATATGTATTGAGATCCTCATGATTCCATATGTATTGAGATTCTATATGTATTGAGATCCTCATGATTCCATATGTATTGAGATCCTCATGATTCTATATGTATTGAGATTCTATATGTATTGAGATCCTCATGATTCTATATGTAGAGATTCTATATGTATTGAGATCCTCATGATTCTATATGTATTGAGATTCTCATGATTCTATATGTATTGAGATCCTCATGATTCTATATGTATTGAGATTCTCATGATTCTATATGTATTGAGATCCTCATGATTCTATATGTATTGAGATTCTCATGATTCTATATGTATTGAGATCCTCATGATTCTATATGTATTGAGATCCTCATGATTCTATATGTATTGAGATTCTCATGATTCTATATGTAATGAGATCCTCATGATTCTATATGTAATGAGATTCTCATGATTCTATATGTATTGAGATCCTCATGATTCTATATGTATTGAGATCCTCATGATTCTATATGTAATGAGATCCTCATGATTCTATATGTATTGAGATTCTCATGATTCTATATGTATTGAGATTCTCATTCTATATGTATTGAGATTCTATATGTATTGAGAATCTCATGATTCCATATGTACTGTGATTCCATATGTATTGTGATTCTATATGTATTGTGATTCTATATATATTGTGATACTATATGTATTGAGATTCTCATGATTCTATATGTATTGTGATACTATATGTATTGAGATTCTCAGAATTCTATATGTATTGTGATACTATATGTATTGAGATTCTCATGATTCTATATGTATTGAGATTCTCATGATTCTATATGTATTGTGATACTATATGTATTGAGATTCTCATGATTCTATATGTATTGTGATTCTATATGTATTGAGATTCTCATGATTCTATATGTATTGTGATTCTATATGTATTGAGATCCTCATGATTCTATATGTATTGTGATTCTATATGTATTGAGATCCTCATGATTCTATATGTATTGAGATTCTCATGATTCTATATGTATTGAGATTCTATATGTATTGAGATCCTCATGATTCCATATGTATTGAGATTCTATATGTATTGAGATCCTCATGATTCTATATGTAGAGATTCTATATGTATTGAGATTCTCATGATTCTATATGTATTGTGATACTATATGTATTGAGATCCTCATGATTCTATATGTAGAGATTCTATATGTATTGAGATTCTCATGATTCTATATGTATTGTGATACTATATGTATTGAGATCCTCATGATTCTATATGTAGAGATTCTATATGTATTGAGATCCTCATGATTCTATATGTATTGAGATTCTATATGTATTGAGATCCTCATGATTCCATATGTATTGAGATTCTATATGTATTGAGATCCTCATGATTCCATATGTATTGAGATTCTATATGTATTGAGATCCTCATGATTCTATATGTATTGAGATTCTCATGATTCTATATGTATTGAGATTCTTATGATTCTATATGTATTGAGATTCTATATGTATTGTGATTCTATATGTATTGTGATTCTATATGTATTGAGAATCTCATGATTCTATAGGTAGTGAGATTCTATATATATTGTGATTATCATGATTCTATATGTACTGAGATCCTCATGATTCTAATACGCCCCATTCCGACAGATCATTCCTTTTCATTTCGCTGCACCTCCGTGGAAAATGTGATTCCATTAAAACATCTTGATACCAAAAAGCATGACTTCCATTAACTACAGAAAGATACAGTTCCTACTCGATGGTTAGCCTACAGTACCTAGCGCCAGCTCAATGTGTACTGAGTGTGCTCTGTTAGCCCCTGAACAGGTTGTCCTCTCCACTCAGTTACGCAAAAACCCTGGTGGCTTACTGTGCTGCTACAGGTGCCCTTCCAGGTGTCTGTAAATATCTACACTCATTTAGCTTTCTCTGCCACATGCCAGTGAGCCAGGAAGTGAACAGCGAGGAGAGGCACCAGTGAATCTGGGCAGACACGCTCCCGCTGCACTACAAGGGCCTAATTAACACAGGCATTCGCAGCGAATGCCTGATGAGAAACGTGAAGGGAGCATAAAGCATCTGCGGCCCAGGGACGCCTCTCGCAACACGATGACAGACAAAGGGATCAGATTGATTCCAACCTCGGTTCTGTCAGGGCTTTCAAAGCAGTGGAGAAAAATTAAAAAACAGACAAGATGGAGAGAGCTGGGAAAAAACAAGCGCGAGAGATTACACAAGAGAACCTGTGACCTGATTGGGCAGAGCTCTGCCTGCACAGCACCGCCTTTCATTTTTTTTTTTTTATTCCCCCTTCGCTGCAGAGTAATTGAAAAACTCTAATAAAGAATGAGGTTTCAAAGCCTGCTGGCGCAGAGAGAAAGTGACAGGCTCTGTGTGAATCACAGAGAGCTCTCTGAAGAGGCTGGGGCGTGGTATAGAGAAGAAGCAGCAGCACAGGCAGAAGCACTTCCCCCTGGTTAGATTAGGCCCGCTACACGAGATGAAAGAGTTGCTATGGTTTTCATATTCCCTTTTGTTTCCCCCCCCCCCCCCCCCTCACTAAATCAGAGACCTCTGGGAGCAGAGACACCTCCTCCACTGTGGCAGGCCCGGGGAACGATTTATCGAGCCTTCGCTCAGAGATGATGACACACTGAGTGATACAGACGGCCCTATTGCTTTTTCAGACCCGGAACCCGCTCTGCACTAGGCAGACATTGATTGCTCGGCTATTGACGTGGCTGCTGGGCTGAGTGTGATCTGCCTCTGCTTCCTGGGAGCTTTGCCTGCCTGCATTATTCAGCTATCATTAAGGAGGGACAGGAGGATCCCCAATGGCCGCCGGGGCTCTGCCTGCCAGGCTCATAACTCACCGGTTTCACTGTCAGCCTTTTACAGACAGTGGCCACCTTCAGCAGTCACATATCAGTACTGCTTTCCACCACCCCTTCCCACCGTCCCTTCTGATAGGGTCGAGAGGGGTCCGGAAACCCTATCTGTGACGACCCAGTGTGTTGCCCTTATCAGTAAAAGCACCGTATGCTGTTTAAACATCCCACGCAGGTTTGAATGCTGTCCATTCGGATCAGTGTCACTCCTCAAATCAATCTCCCAGGGTTGATCAAACACAAAGAAAATCCTTACCTGCCAAAGGGAATCTGTTGTCACGTCACATGACCTCATTCACCCAATTATTTTTGTAAAGCCTACCATTTCGGCCTAAAGCTTTTCGACGTCAAGTGTTTTCATATCTTAAATATTGGGTTTGCATTCACAGAGCCTGCGTGCATTGCCTCGCACTGTAGTCTAGTTCAGTACTGAGGGCTTAAAGGAACAATCTGAACAGGCAATGTTCCAGTATATCATTTTACAATCCATCCACAACATTCTGTTTTTCACCATTCTCAAACATCTCTGATTGAATCAATATTTTCATGAATAGGAGAGCAGCAAAGCATTTCCCTCAGGGGTTGGAGAGTGGATTCCAACTGCAATTCTTCATTTCAATAACGCTCATTCAAAACCTCCGTTTACAGTGTATCCATGGCAACAGGCCCGCAGAATGAGAAATTCCATTTCGATCCCAATTTCACAACATGCCAGTGGTGATGAAAGCCGGCACGATAGAGAGCAAATAAAAACTGAGTCGGTCTTGGTAACACAGCCCCCGTCTTGGAAGCACAGCCCCAGGTCTTGGTAGCACAGCCCCAGGTCTTGGTAGCACAGCCCCAGGTCTTGGTAGCACAGTCCCAGGTCTTGGTAGCACAGACCCCGGTCTTGGTAGCACAGACCCCGTCTTGGTAGCACAGACCCCGTCTTGGTAGCACAGACCCCGTCTTGGTAGCACAGACCCCGTCTTGGTAGCACAGACCCCGTCTTGGTAGCACAGACCCCGTCTTGGTAGCACAGACCCCGTCTTGGTAGCACAGACCCCGTCTTGGTAGCACAGACCCCGTCTTGGTAGCACAGCCCCCGTCTTGGTAGCACAGCCCCCGTCTTGGTAGCACAGCCCCCGTCTTGGTAGCACAGACCCCGTCTTGGTAGCACAGACCCCGTCTTGGTAGCACAGACCCCGTCTTGGTAGCACAGACCCCGTCTTGGTAGCACAGACCCCGTCTTGGTAGCACAGCCCCGGTCTTGGTAGTACAGCCCCCGTCTTGGTAACACAGCCCTGGTTTTGATCACCTCTTGAGGCTGGCACCTTTAGCACTGCAGAATAACAACCAAATAAGGACTTCAATTACATTTGTAGGACCCGCTAATGAGGGACGGGTATTCTGTGCAGGGATCCACGCCGAGGCCGGCCAGTGTAATTGGATTGTGTGCCGACTGAAATAGAAATATCCCAAACCAGGCTCCAGGTGATGGAGATCATCAAATCAAATTTTATTGGTCACACACACATTATTGCGGGGGTAGCAAAATGCTTGAATTATCAGGAACTGGAGAGAGCAGCCATTCTCTGCTTAGTGTCTGAATTTAACCTTTATTTAACTAGGCAAGTCAGTTAATTAAGAACATTCTTATTTACATTGACGGCCTAGGAACAGTGGGTTAACTACCTTGTTCAGGGGGTAGAATGACAGATTTTTTTTTACCTTGCCAGCTTTGGGAATCGATCCCAAAAGGTTTAGTGGCCCAACGCTCAAACCACTAGGCTACCTGCCACCCCAAGGGGAGGTAGGTGGCAACCACTTCAGAGTACAGGACTTTAATTTCCTCCCCCCCTACACAACATGGTACAGTCCCTCTGGGTACTGTTTGGGTGCCGTGTCAAACACAGTGTTGACTCGGCAGCCTATAAGGTATAGTCTCTTTATCTGCTCGTTGCAGACCAAGGCTTTTTAGTTCAGCTGGGCCATGCTACTCCAGTCGAGACCACAGAGAAACCCTTTGATATGTCCACTGTGCTGTCAGATAAGCCGCGGCAGAAACGAAACATTTCCCGTTGTTTTTCCATCTCCATTCCCATTGGTGCATACATACGAATAAAGCAAGGTAATCGGTATGCATCAGATTTCACTTCACCATGATCGGTGGATGAGAAGAGAGGAGAGAAAGAGAGAAAACCATTTGGCAGGCGGGAGGGATGAGAACCCCCCCCCCCCCCGGGTAATAGGTTCAAAGAGAGGGAGCGCATTGCAGACCCAGCCGCCATGTCACAGATCAGCTCCAGCTCTTTTTTTTTTACACACGGCACAGAAACAGTGCTCTGCCGACAACTCTGGCCAGGAAGAGGTCCGTCCGCACCTTCACAGACCTGACAAGTTGCCAGATTGATTTCCCCCAGAAGTGTGAAGTGCAGCTATGGAGCATTTGCAGGAGGCTCTATTAGAGAGAGCCAAGCCATCAACCACTGCAATGGCCCTGTATCAACCCAGAGAACAGAAGGGTCCCGGGGGAACACAGAGACAATGCTCAGCCTCAAGGACAGTAGGCCATTTTCTCCTGTCACTCATGTTCAGACAGCCATTACAGCAACCAATGATCACTATACAGCGCAGAGTCCCACTGTGCAGCGTGTCAGTAGCTCAGTGACATTTCTGGGGTCTCTGAAGCACAGCCCAATCAATTGTGTCATGTTTTACTACACTCTGAGATATGACTTGAGCAGTGTTGATTACAATTAAAGTCAGAATGCGCAGCTAGCTAAAACAGGGATGCATTTCTACACCAGATGCATTCGATTTATTATGTAGGCTAATTTGTCGGTTGAAATAAAAATGTAAACAGCTGACTGAACTATGTTCCGGACACTCGATATGGACCACACAGCCGTCACTGCTAAGCTTCTGGGCTTAGTAAAGATGTCCTGTTTTTTTTATTTATTTTAATGGCCAAACAACCACTAGATTTTCAAAACGTATTCATCTTCTTCCAAGTTGTTTGTTAATGTTTCCCAGGTTTGTTCGAACTGGACACAATAAGACACATTTAAAGCAGTTTAAAACCACTGCTCTGCGGTTTCTTCGTGTCTGTCTGACTTCATATTTGAATAGTTTTCATTTATTGTGTGCAGGAGTACAAGGAAACTAGGATTCCAAATAACAGGCCTTAACATTCCATGTGGCAGATTGTGACGATGTAAACACATCCCCACGTAAAAGAAAGACTGAATATTTCCCACAAGTCTTTGTGTATTTGATTATTTATGTGTAGGACTCTGTTCTCTAATATCATTTTCCACCATGTCACCTAAACCAGTTCATTGTCTTTAATTGAATGTATGTGAGGAATGTTTGTATGTCAGCACGGGTTGGCTAATTGTTCATTGTAGGCTCCTCCCACTAACTAAGCTAATGAGCTGCAGGTGTTTAAATGCTTATGGGAGAATGCCAGTTTGGGACTGAGAGGTGAGCAAGGAAAGACCTGTGCTTAATATTAGCTCTTAACTTTGCCATTTTATAGCCTGTTTTTTTATTTATATATTTATTCAAATGTCACATTGAGAAGAAACTGTGGGTCATGGGTCAGCCTTCTCACACAGATACCGTTATCAAGCACTGCCTAACCTTTATGGTAGATACCGTTATCAAACACTGCCTAACCTTTATGGTAGATACCGTTATCAAACACTGCCTAACCTTTATGGTAGATACCGTTATCAAACACTGCCTAACCTTTATGGTAGATACCGTTATCAAACACTGCCTAACCTTTATGGTAGATACCGTTATCAAACACTGCCTAACCTTTATGGTAGATACCGTTATCAAACACTGCCTAACCTTTATGGTAGATACCGTTATCAAGCACTGCCTAACCTTTATGGTAGATACCGTTATCAAGCACTGCCTAACCTTTATGGTAGATACTGTTATCAAACACTGCCTAACCTTTATGCTAGATACCGTTATCAAACACTGCCTAACCTTTCATATGGTAGATACCGTTATCAAGCACTGCCTAACCTTTATGGTAGATACCGTTATCAAACACTGCCTAACCTTTCATATGGTAGATACCGTTATCAAACACTGCCTAACCTTTATGCTAGATACCGTTATCAAGCACTGCCTAACCTTTATGGTAGATACCGTTATCAAGCACTGCCTAACCTTTATGGTAGATACCGTTATCAAACACTGCCTAACCTTTCATATGGTAGATACCGTTATCAAACACTGCCTAACCTTTCATATGGTAGATACCGTTATCAAACACTGCCTAACCTTTCATATGGTAGATACCGTTATCAAGCACTGCCTAACCTTTATGGTAGATACCGTTATCAAACACTGCCTAACCTTTATGGTAGATACCGTTATCAAACACTGCCTAACCTTTATGGCAGATACCGTTATCAAACACTGCCTAACCTTTATGGTAGATACCGTTATCAAACACTGCCTAACCTTTCATATGGCAGATACCGTTATCAAACACTGCCTAACCTTTATGGTAGATACCGTTATCAAACACTGCCTAACCTTTCATATGGTAGATACCGTTATCAAACACTGCCTAACCTTTATGGTAGATACCGTTATCAAGCACTGCCTAACCTTTATGGTAGATACCGTCATCAAACACTGCCTAACCTTTATGGTAGATACCGTTATCAAACACTGCCTAACCTTTCATATGGTAGATACCGTTATCAAGCACTGCCTAACCTTTATGGTAGATACCGTTATCAAACACTGCCTAACCTTTCATCTGGTAGATACCGTTATCAAACACTGCCTAACCTTTATGGTAGATACCGTTATCAAGCACTGCCTAACCTTTCATATGGTAGATATCGTTATCAAACACTGTCTAACCTTTCATATGGTAGACACTGTTATCAAACACTGCCTAACCTTTATGGTAGATACCGTTATCAAACACTGCCTAACCTTTATGGTAGATACCGTTATCAAGCACTGCCTAACCTTTATGGTAGATACCGTTATCAAGCACTGCCTAACCTTTATGGTAGATACTGTTATCAAACACTGCCTAACCTTTATGGTAGATACCGTTATCAAACACTGCCTAACCTTTATGCTAGATACCGTTATCAAACACTGCCTAACCTTTATGGTAGATACCGTTATCAAGCACTGCCTAACCTTTATGGTAGATACCGTTATCAAGCACTGCCTAACCTTTCATATGGTAGATACCGTTATCAAACACTGCCTAACCTTTATGGTAGATACCGTTATCAAACACTGCCTAACCTTTATGGTAGATACCGTTATCAAACACTGCCTAACCTTTATGGTAGATACCGTTATCAAACACTGCCTAACCTTTCATATGGTAGATACCGTTATCAAACACTGCCTAACCTTTCATCTGGTAGATACCGTTATCAAGCACTGTCTAACCTTTCATATGGTAGATACCGTTATCAAACACTGTCTAACCTTTCATATGGTAGACACCGTTGTCAAACACTGCCTAACCTTTCATATGGTAGATACCGTTATCAAGCACTGCCTAACCTTTATGGTAGATACCGTTATCAAACACTGCCTAACCTTTATGGTAGATACCGTTATCAAACACTGCCTAACCTTTATGGTAGATACCGTTATCAAACACTGCCTAACCTTTATGGTAGATACCGTTATCAAACACTGCCTAACCTTTCATATGGTAGATACCGTTATCAAACACTGTCTAACCTTTCATATGGTAGACACCGTTATCAAACACTGCCTAACCTTTATGGTAGATACCGTTATCAAACACTGCCTAACCTTTCATATGGTAGATACCGTTATCAAGCACTGCCTAACCTTTATGGTAGATACCGTTATCAAACACTGCCTAACCTTTCATCTGGTAGATACCGTTATCAAACACTGCCTAACCTTTATGGTAGATACCGTTATCAAGCACTGCCTAACCTTTATGGTAGATACCGTTATCAAGCACTGCCTAACCTTTATGGTAGATACCGTTATCAAGCACTGCCTAACCTTTATGGTAGATACCGTTATCAAACACTGCCTAACCTTTCATATGGTAGATACCGTTATCAAGCACTGCCTAACCTTTATGGTAGATACCGTTATCAAACACTGCCTAACCTTTCATCTGGTAGATACCGTTATCAAACACTGCCTAACCTTTATGGTAGATACCGTTATCAAGCACTGCCTAACCTTTATGGTAGATACCGTTATCAAGCACTGCCTAACCTTTATGGTAGATACCGTTATCAAGCACTGCCTAACCTTTATGGTAGATACCGTTATCAAACACTGCCTAACCTTTCATATGGTAGATACCGTTATCAAACACTGCCTAACCTTTATGGTAGATACCGTTATCAAACACTGCCTAACCTTTATGGTAGATACCGTTATCAAACACTGTCTAACCTTTCATATGGTAGATACCGTTATCAAACACTGCCTAACCTTTCATCTGGTAGATACCGTTATCAAGCACTGTCTAACCTTTCATATGGTAGATACCGTTATCAAACACTGTCTAACCTTTCATATGGTAGACACCGTTATCAAACACTGCCTAACCTTTATGGTAGATACCGTTATCAAACACTGCCTAACCTTTCATCTGGTAGATACCGTTATCAAGCACTGTCTAACCTTTCATATGGTAGACACCGTTATCAAGCACTGCCTAACCTTTATGGTAGATACCGTTATCAAACACTGCCTAACCTTTCATATGGTAGATACCGTTATCAAGCACTGCCTAACCTTTATGGTAGATACCGTTATCAAACACTGCCTAACCTTTCATATGGTAGATACCGTTATCAAACACTGCCTAACCTTTATGCTAGATACCGTTATCAAGCACTGCCTAACCTTTATGACAGATACCGTTATCAAGCACTGCCTAACCTTTCATATGGTAGATACCGTTATCAAGCACTGCCTAACCTTTCATATGGTAGATACCGTTATCAAGCACAGCCTAACCTTTATGGTAGATACCGTTATCAAACACTGCCTAACCTTTCATATGGTAGACAACGTTATCAAACACTGCCTAACCTTTATGACAGATACCGTTATCAAGCACTGCCTAACCTTTATGACAGATACCGTTATCAAGCACTGCCTAACCTTTCATATGGTAGATACCGTTATCAAGCACTGCCTAACCTTTCATATGGTAGATACCGTTATCAAGCACTGCCTAACCTTTATGGTAGATACCGTTATCAAACACTGCCTAACCTTTCATATGGTAGACAACGTTATCAAACACTGCCTAACCTTTATGACAGATACCGTTATCAAACACTGCCTAACCTTTATGGTAGATACCGTTATCAAACACTGCCTAACCTTTATGGTAGATACCGTTATCAAGCACTGCCTAACCTTTCATATGGTAGATATCGTTATCAAACACTGTCTAACCTTTCATATGGTAGACACCGTTATCAAACACTGCCTAACCTTTATGGTAGATACCGTTATAAAACACTGCCTAACCTTTCATATGGTAGATACCGTTATCAAGCACTGCCTAACCTTTATGGTAGATACCGTTATCAAACACTGCCTAACCTTTCATATGGTAGATACCGTTATCAAACACTGCCTAACCTTTCATCTGGTAGATACCGTTATCAAACACTGCCTAACCTTTATGGTAGATACCGTTATCAAACACTGCCTAACCTTTATGGTAGATACCGTTATCAAGCACTGCCTAACCTTTATGGTAGATACCGTTATCAAGCACTGCCTAACCTTTATGGTAGATACTGTTATCAAACACTGCCTAACCTTTAGGGTAGATACCGTTATCAAACACTGCCTAACCTTTATGCTAGATACCGTTATCAAACACTGCCTAACCTTTATGGTAGATACCGTTATCAAGCACTGCCTAACCTTTATGGTAGATTCCGTTATCAAACACTGCCTAACCTTCATGGCAGATACCGTTATCAAGCACTGCCTTCCTCAGCACTGAAATTGCATCAGGCAAGTTTCAGGTGGTCAAACTGTGCCAATGTCCAGAATTAACCTTTCCATTTTGATTGAATTGTGCAAAAATATAGCCTATAGTCCTTACTTACTTGTCTAATGGAGACTGAAAGGGCTCCTTCCCATAGACGCTGCTATTAAACTCACTGAGCTGCCGTGGAGTTACGAAACAACGTACAATAAATTAAATTTAATTAAATTAAATTATGAACAAATTGAGGATGAAAGCGCTGTGATTTTTTTTTTTTACGTCCATTCTTGAAATCATAATGATTAAAGTGGAACTGACAGCATTTTAGCAACATTAAATCTTTAAAGTCTGTTCATATACACTCCTGGAAGAATTACACTTTTTATTTTCTGACAAGCGAGCGCTTCGATATGGTAATTTTCACCTTGTCATAAATTCTTAGAATGTTTGACAATTCCGTATAGTAAGGCATTTGTGAAAATTCTAAAGCAATATAGAGCGGGAAAGAGGCCGTGCGTTTGGACAAGTAAGACACTGCAGTAAATAAAACCTAATAAAATGAGGTAGGCTCCCTCGGTTAGGAGGCAGGCTCCCTCGGTTAGGAGGCAGGCTCCCTCGGTTAGGAGGCAGGCTCCCTCGGTTAGGAGGCAGGCTCCCTCGGTTAGGAGGCAGGCTCCCTCGGTTAGGAGGCAGGCTCCCTCGGTTAGGAGGCAGGCTCCCTCGGTTAGGAGGCAGGCTCCCTCGGTTAGGAGGCAGGCTCCCTCGGTTAGGAGGTAGGCTCCCTCTCCCTCAGTTTGTTCCAGACGCAAATGTGACAACACCTCACTCTGACCATTTGAACAGTCAGTCACTCACCTACTCCTCCAAAGACATGACATCCTCCTAGCAGCTAGCTAGCTAACATTAAACTCCTTGTTTTTAGCTCGCTACATAAATAGATACGCTAGCCTATTAGCCACGTTACAACTGACTTGTGATCATTGCCCTTGATAGTTTGATTGTATTGATATTCCCAGCCTTACATTCGTCAATTTTTGTCCAAAATATTGAGTCATTGAAACATGCTGAATCGAGGCAGCAAACGATGTAACAGGCCAGCCTTGATTTACAACCCAATATTTTTTGGACTGCCAAGAAATGTATTGGTGAATTATATTAATCATGCATTGAATGAACTGTGTACGTCATGAAATGTTGAGTCTAATAGAACCTATTTTTAAAACCTCTTATAAAGTTGGTTTTGTAGCATAAACTGGAAATTAGATTTTTTTTAAAAACTGATATCATGATTTTCGGTTTATATGTCTGCAAAGTAGTTAAAATGCTGTCAGAGCCCTCTTCATCTAAACAGATGAGCTTATCTTGATCGTTCTCCGTGACCTTTGGCCGGGGAAAACTCCCTAGTTTCCCCAGGCATGCAGGGAATGACCAATTTACCTCAATCTTGTCCAATTTAACAGGCAAATTCCTCTGATGAGATTAGTGCTTTGTTAATGCTGACCTCTGAACTATGACTCTTCTGCCTCCTATAAAGTCTTGAGGTTTTTCCTTGGTATTGTTTTTTGCGAAACAAACCAACGCACAACAGCTGTCAAGGAAGTTCAATGCACTGCTAAACTACTTATCAGTTTTCACTAGACCTGGGGTCGATGTTCAACCTACATACAGTCTGCATACCTCTAACATGTTCACTCCAAGACCGTCCAGCCCGACACACTGCTAAATACAGGATTTTACCAAACAGATTTGGAGAAAGGAAATGTCAGTTAGGTCTAAGTGAGAAATTATAGTCATTGGTTAGCTATATAAATAACCAGAAGTGGGATTTAACACAGTCAGTCAACATGATAGGAGCGCTTTACACTCTGGAGGCAGACAGACAGGCTTAGGGTTACACATGGCTAGGAGTGCAGGAGGCAGAAAGACAGGGTTACACATGGCTAGGAGTGCAGGAGGCGGACATGACAGGGTTACACATGGCTAGGAGTGCAGGAGGCAGAAAGACAGGGTTACACATGGCTAGGAGTGCAGGAGGCAGAAAGACAGGGTTACACATGGCTAGGAGTGCAGGAGGCGGACATGACAGGGTTACACATGGCTAGGAGTGCAGGAGGCAGAAAGACAGGGTTACACATGGCTAGGAGTGCAGGAGGCGGACAGACAGGGTTACACATGGCTAGGAGTGCAGGAGGCAGAAAGACAGGGTTACACATGGCTAGGAGTGCAGGAGGCAGAAAGACAGGGTTACACATGGCTAGGAGTGCAGGAGGCAGAAAGACAGGGTTAGATGTGGTTAGGAGTGCAGGAGGCAGAAAGACAGGGTTAGATGTGGTTAGGAGTGCAGGAGGCAGAAAGACAGGGTTAGATGTGGTCAGGAGTGCAGGAGGCAGAAAGACCGGGTTAGATGTGGTCAGGAGTGCAGGAGGCAGAAAGACAGGGTTAGATGTGGTCAGGGGTGCAGGAGGCAGAAAGACAGGTTTAGATGTGGTCAGGAGTGCAGGAGGCAGAAAGACAGGGTTAGATGTGGTCAGGGGTGCAGGAGGCAGAAAGACAGGGTTAGATGTGGTCAGGAGTGCAGGAGGCAGAAAGACAGGGTTAGATGTGGTCAGGAGTGCAGGAGGCAGAAAGACAGGGTTAGATGTGGTCAGGGGTGCAGGAGGCAGACAGACAGGGTTAGATGTGGCCAGGGGTGCAGGAGGCAGACAGATCCCGTAAGCATGGCTTCCTCCACTGTTCTGCAGTTAGTCTGTAGTTTGTTCACTTTAGCCACAGCTCTCTAAATCACTAGGCTCTGTTTTCTTGACACACATTATTGATCAATTAAACGCTTAATGAAGTCAAGAGCAGGATGCCTCGGCCCTGAAGGACCAGTTTAGGCTCCCACTGATTTCCACAATTCAATAAATCCCCTTTAATAACTAGGGCGCATCCACGCACGCCAGCTGTTGCTGCAGGAACGGGGTATAGAGCACAGTTCCATTTGGCTGGCTTGCACTGGAACAGCTTGGCATTTAGGTCACGCCCAGGAGAGCGAGAGAGAGTCATGTTCAGAAGTGGTTTCTAGTGGAATGTCTGGCATTTAAAATGAAAACACAAAATGAAAACCGCAAACAACTGCCGACTCGTCTTGATGACATGTTATTGATACAAGTTTCCAAGACAACCATTAGCAGGTGTTGAAACCATGAACCTAGTCCTATGCATTGATTTCCCAGCGCTTTGTGACAGGACAAAGGAGGAACAAAAAAAGGTGAACATTTGCAAGGATGTTTTTCCACATTGTTTATTATGGGGTGGCAGGGTAGCCTAGTGGTTAGAGTGTAGAGGTGGCAGGGTAGCCTAGTGGTTAGAGTGTAGAGGTGGCAGGGTAGCCTGGTGGTTAGAGTGTAGAGGTGGCAGGTAGCCTAGTGGTTAGAGTGTAGAGGTGGCAGGGTAGCCTGGTGGTTAGAGTGTAGAGGTGGCAGGGTAGCCTAGTGGTTAGAGTGTAGAGGTGGCAGGGTAGCCTAGTGGTTAGAGTGTAGAGGTGGCAGGGTAGCCTGGTGGTTAGAGTGTAGAGGTGGCAGGTAGCCTAGTGGTTAGAGTGTAGAAGTGGCAGGGTAGCCTGGTGGTTAGAGTGTAGAGGTGGCAGGTAGCCTAGTGGTTAGAGTGTAGAGGCGGCAGGGTAGCCTAGTGGTTAGAGTGTAGAGGTGGCAGGGTAGCCTGGTGGTTAGAGTGTAGAGGTGGCAGGTAGCCTAGTGGTTAGAGTGTAGAGGTGGCAGGGTAGCCTGGTGGTTAGAGTGTAGAGGTGGCAGGTAGCCTAGTGGTTAGAGTGTAGAGGTGGCAGGGTAGCCTAGTGGTTAGAGTGTAGAGGCGGCAGGTAGCCTAGTGGTTAGAGTGTAGAGGTGGCAGGTAGCCTAGTGGTTAGAGTGTAGAGGTGGCAGGTAGCCTAGTGGTTAGAGTGTAGAGGTGGCAGGGTAGCCTAGTGGTTAGAGTGTAGAGGTGGCAGGTAGCCTAGTGGTTAGAGTGTAGAGGTGGCAGGTAGCCTAGTGGTTAGAGTGTAGGGGTGGCAGGGTAGCCTGGTGGTTAGAGTGTAGAGGTGGCAGGTAGCCTAGTGGTTAGAGTGTAGAGGTGGCAGGGTAGCCTGGTGGTTAGAGTGTAGAGGTGGCAGGGTAGCCTAGTGGTTAGAGTGTAGAGGCGGCAGGGTAGCCTAGTGGTTAGAGTGTAGAGGTGGCAGGGTAGCCTAGTGGTTAGAGTGTAGAGGTGGCAGGGTAGCCTGGTAGTTAGAGTGTAGAGGTGGCAGGGTAGTCTAGTGGTTAGAGTGTAGAGGCGGCAGGGTAGCCTAGTGGTTAGAGTGTAGAAGTGGCAGGGTAGCCTGGTGGTTAGAGTGTAGAGGTGGCAGGTAGCCTAGTGGTTAGAGTGTAGAGGTGGCAGGGTAGCCTGGTGGTTAGAGTGTAGAGGTGGCAAGTAGCCTAGTGGTTAGAGTGTAGAGGTGGCAGGGTAGCCTAGTGGTTAGAGTGTAGAGGCGGCAGGTAGCCTAGTGGTTAGAGTGTAGAGGTGGCAGGTAGCCTAGTGGTTAGAGTGTAGAGGTGGTTAGAGTGTAGAGGTGGCAGGGTAGCCTGGTGGTTAGAGTGTAGAGGTGGCAGGGTAGCCTGGTGGTTAGAGTGTAGAGGTGGCAGGTAGCCTAGTGGTTAGAGTGTAGAGGTGGCAGGGTAGCCTAGTGGTTAGAGTGTAGAGGTGGCAGGGTAGCCTAGTGGTTAGAGTGTAGAGGTGGCAGGGTAGCCTGGTGGTTAGAGTGTAGAGGTGGCAGGGTAGCCTAGTGGTTAGAGTGTAGAGGTGGCAGGTAGCCTAGTGGTTAGAGTGTAGAGGTGGCAGGTAGCCTAGTGGTTAGAGTGTAGAGGTGGCAGGTAGCCTAGTGGTTAGAGTGTAGAGGTGGCAGGGTAGCCTAGTGGTTAGAGTGTAGAGGTGGCAGGGTAGCCTAGTGGTTAGAGTGTAGAGGTGGCAGGTAGCCTAGTGGTTAGAGTGTAGAGGTGGCAGGTAGCCTAGTGGTTAGAGTGTAGGGGTGGCAGGGTAGCCTGGTGGTTAGAGTGTAGAGGTGGCAGGGTAGCCTGGTGGTTAGAGTGTAGAGGTGGCAGGTAGCCTAGTGGTTAGAGTGTAGAGGTGGCAGGGTAGCCTGGTGGTTAGAGTGTAGAGGTGGCAGGGTAGCCTAGTGGTTAGAGTGTAGAGGCGGCAGGGTAGCCTAGTGGTTAGAGTGTAGAGGTGGCAGGGTAGCCTAGTGGTTAGAGTGTAGAGGTGGCAGGGTAGCCTGGTGGTTAGAGTGTAGAGGCGGCAGGGTAGCCTAGTGGTTAGAGTGTAGAGGTGGCAGGGTAGCCTAGTGGTTAGAGTGTAGAGGTGGCAGGGTAGCCTAGTGGTTAGAGTGTAGAGGTGGCAGGGTAGCCTGGTGGTTAGAGTGTAGAGGTGGCAAGTAGCCTAGTGGTTAGAGTGTAGAGGTGGCAGGGTAGCCTAGTGGTTAGAGTGTAGAGGCGGCAGGTAGCCTAGTGGTTAGAGTGTAGAGGTGGCAGGTAGCCTAGTGGTTAGAGTGTAGAGGTGGTTAGAGTGTAGAGGTGGCAGGGTAGCCTGGTGGTTAGAGTGTAGAGGTGGCAGGGTAGCCTGGTGGTTAGAGTGTAGAGGTGGCAGGTAGCCTAGTGGTTAGAGTGTAGAGGTGGCAGGGTAGCCTGGTGGTTAGAGTGTAGAGGTGGCAGGGTAGCCTAGTGGTTAGAGTGTAGAGGTGGCAGGGTAGCCTAGTGGTTAGAGTGTAGAGGTGGCAGGGTAGCCTGGTGGTTAGAGTGTAGAGGTGGCAGGTAGCCTAGTGGTTAGAGTGTAGAGGTGGCAGGGTAGCCTGGTGGTTAGAGTGTAGAGGTGGCAGGGTAGCCTAGTGGTTAGAGTGTAGAGGTGGCAGGGTAGCCTAGTGGTTAGAGTGTAGAGGTGGCAGGGTAGCCTGGTGGTTAGAGTGTAGAGGTGGCAGGTAGCCTAGTGGTTAGAGTGTAGAGGTGGCAGGGTAGCCTAGTGGTTAGAGTGTAGAGGTGGCAGGTAGCCTAGTGGTTAGAGTGTAGAGGCGGCAGGGTAGCCTAGTGGTTAGAGTGTAGAGGTGGCAGGGTAGCCTGGTGGTTAGAGTGTAGAGGTGGCAGGTAGCCTAGTGGTTAGAGTGTAGAGGTGGCAGGGTAGCCTGGTCTTTAGAGTGTAGAGGTGGCAGGTAGCCTAGTGGTTAGAGTGTAGAGGTGGCAGGGTAGCCTAGTGGTTAGAGTGTAGAGGCGGCAGGTAGCCTAGTGGTTAGAGTGTAGAGGTGGCAGGTAGCCTAGTGGTTAGAGTGTAGAGGTGGCAGGTAGCCTAGTGGTTAGAGTGTAGAGGTGGCAGGGTAGCCTAGTGGTTAGAGTGTAGAGGTGGCAGGTAGCCTAGTGGTTAGAGTGTAGAGGTGGCAGGTAGCCTAGTGGTTAGAGTGTAGGGGTGGCAGGGTAGCCTGGTGGTTAGAGTGTAGAGGTGGCAGGTAGCCTAGTGGTTAGAGTGTAGAGGTGGCAGGGTAGCCTGGTGGTTAGAGTGTAGAGGTGGCAAGTAGCCTAGTGGTTAGAGTGTAGAGGTGGCAGGGTAGCCTAGTGGTTAGAGTGTAGAGGCGGCAGGTAGCCTAGTGGTTAGAGTGTAGAGGTGGCAGGTAGCCTAGTGGTTAGAGTGTAGAGGTGGTTAGAGTGTAGAGGTGGCAGGGTAGCCTGGTGGTTAGAGTGTAGAGGTGGCAGGGTAGCCTGGTGGTTAGAGTGTAGAGGTGGCAGGTAGCCTAGTGGTTAGAGTGTAGAGGTGGCAGGGTAGCCTGGTGGTTAGAGTGTAGAGGTGGCAGGGTAGCCTAGTGGTTAGAGTGTAGAGGTGGCAGGGTAGCCTAGTGGTTAGAGTGTAGAGGTGGCAGGGTAGCCTAGTGGTTAGAGTGTAGAGGTGGCAGGTAGCCTAGTGGTTAGAGTGTAGAGGTGGCAGGGTAGCCTAGTGGTTAGAGTGTAGAGGCGGCAGGGTAGCCTGGTGGTTAGAGTGTAGAGGTGGCAGGTAGCCTAGTGGTTAGAGTGTAGAGGTGGCAGGTAGCCTAGTGGTTAGAGTGTAGGGGTGGCAGGGTAGCCTGGTGGTTAGAGTGTAGAGGTGGCAGGTAGCCTAGTGGTTAGAGTGTAGAGGTGGCAGGGTAGCCTGGTGGTTAGAGTGTAGAGGTGGCAGGGTAGCCTAGTGGTTAGAGTGTAGAGGCGGCAGGGTAGCCTAGTGGTTAGAGTGTAGAGGTGGCAGGGTAGCCTAGTGGTTAGAGTGTAGAGGTGGCAGGGTAGCCTGGTGGTTAGAGTGTAGAGGTGGCAGGGTAGTCTAGTGGTTAGAGTGTAGAGGCGGCAGGGTAGCCTAGTGGTTAGAGTGTAGAAGTGGCAGGGTAGCCTGGTGGTTAGAGTGTAGAGGTGGCAGGTAGCCTAGTGGTTAGAGTGTAGAGGTGGCAGGGTAGCCTGGTGGTTAGAGTGTAGAGGTGGCAAGTAGCCTAGTGGTTAGAGTGTAGAGGTGGCAGGGTAGCCTAGTGGTTAGAGTGTAGAGGCGGCAGGTAGCCTAGTGGTTAGAGTGTAGAGGTGGCAGGTAGCCTAGTGGTTAGAGTGTAGAGGTGGTTAGAGTGTAGAGGTGGCAGGGTAGCCTGGTGGTTAGAGTGTAGAGGTGGCAGGGTAGCCTGGTGGTTAGAGTGTAGAGGTGGCAGGTAGCCTAGTGGTTAGAGTGTAGAGGTGGCAGGGTAGCCTGGTGGTTAGAGTGTAGAGGTGGCAGGGTAGCCTAGTGGTTAGAGTGTAGAGGTGGCAGGGTAGCCTAGTGGTTAGAGTGTAGAGGTGGCAGGGTAGCCTAGTGGTTAGAGTGTAGAGGTGGCAGGTAGCCTAGTGGTTAGAGTGTAGAGGTGGCAGGTAGCCTAGTGGTTAGAGTGTAGAGGTGGCAGGGTAGCCTAGTGGTTAGAGTGTAGAGGTGGCAGGGTAGCCTAGTGGTTAGAGTGTAGAGGTGGCAGGGTAGCCTGGTGGTTAGAGCGTTGGACTAGTAACCGAAAGGTTGCAAATTCGAATCGCCGAGCTGACAAGGTACAAATCTGGCGTTCTGCCCCTGAACAAGGCAATTAACCCACTGTTCCTAGGCCTTCATTGTAAATAAGAAATTGTTCTTAACGGACTTGCCTAGTTAAATAAAAGGTAAAAAAATATAAAAAATTCAGTAAGGCTGGTTACTTAACCAAAGGAATTTCCACCCCATGCAACAGTGAAATCAAACATTCCAAATGCTGGTTAAAAGTCATCCTGTGGCTGGCCCAACACAACTGAGATAACATTGAACCGGAGGCCAAGAAACAACCTCCCTGACAACAAACCACCCAGCTCTAACCTTGGATTATGATTTTGCTTGTCTACTCCATATTACAACCAAAGGTCGTTGGAAATGCCCCATTGAAAAAATCAAGTTGCCTTCCAGGTGGCTTTACTAAAAGATGAGTCTACCTCCAGCGACATACACCATGGAAATGAGTCTACCTCCAGCGACATTCACCATGGAAATGAGTCTACCTCCAGCGACATACACCATGGAAATGAGTCTACCTCCAGCGACATACACCATGGAAATGAGTCTACCCCCAGCGACATACACCATGGAAATGAGTCTACCCCCAGCGATATTCGTGCGCTCTCCAACCTCAACGCTTGTACACGGCGGATCATGCGACGATGGGTGGTCATGAAAATGAGAGCCAGCTGCCTGCATACCCAGCCAGTCTTTCCATGACCAACTGACACAGGAGAACATACAGGCCCCGTGTCTGCAACCATACGGCACTCATTAACCCAGCAGACCTCCGTGCTGAACAGACCCATTCCAAAACACTTCTCGTCATTGCCTTTAAAAAATAAAAAACGTCCCTTTTGGTCCCATGGAGACCCACAAAGTCAGTTTGGAGGCATGAGAACACGAGCTCTGAATACAGTTATTCTCCAAGTACAACAGAAATCTGACCTCAAAACAAAACAGAACAATATTTCGATAGCCTAACAGAAGAAAAAAACAGCTTCAGCTTTCAAAATAAGAAATAGATAAAAATGGGGGGGGGGGGGACTGTCTTTACTAAAAGTTGAAAGGCAATCACAATGTTTCAATCTCTGGAAATTATATTATTTTTTATTTATATTTTTTTATTTTCACCTTTATTTAACCAGGTAGGCAAGTTGAGAACACCTTTATTTAACCAGGTAGGCAAGTTGAGAACACCTTTATTTAACCAGGTAGGCAAGTTGAGAACAAGTTCTCATTTACAAATTGCGACCTGGCATTATGATCTTAAAGCAACCCCAGTAGGCCTACGCTCTGCTACTACCACACGCCATATGAACAGGTCTGTTGGATGACGCTACCCACGCAGTCGTGGGTTGCTAAGACACCAATTTAATTAACTAGCAACGTTGCCAACATTCCGATTCAAGAAAATCAACCGTTGGGATCCTGAATTCCAAATGAATGGAAATATGATGGGGGCTTGTTAGCAGCACCTTCGTTAAACAAGTGACTGGCTACCTTTCACGTTGTTTGGCTTGGGTGGGGGAATGGAACTGCAGTGAACTGTGTGGACTATTGTAGAGGGCTATATACTTTTGTTGACAGTGGGCGGGAGATTTAAGATGTGAATAGCAGTCGTTCAACACACATCTATTGTCAAAGCAGAGTCATTCATTTCTTCTTGAACTAATCGCCTCTTCCAGTTGTGTGGCAGAGCCGCCGCGATGACTTGGTTATCATTTTAGATTGAGCATACAACACCATATACACCGTTGTTAGTTAGTTGCTCGAGTTCAATTTTATTGTCCTTGTTTACAATGTCTTTCACAAATCTTTCGAGACAATTAGTTTTTTCTCCATATTATTGACTGTGGTATTAGATCTGCTCATTCTGGTGGGTGAAATTTAGCTCATAACTATTTGTGTTATCTTTCTGTTGTCTGGTAGTCAAGCCAAGAGTGTTTAAAACAGTCTGTCTGGACATCTCTCTCTCTCTCTCACTCACGGTTTTAAACACTCTTAGACAGTAGCAGGTGACCCGACTGTGGTTGTGGTTTGTCACTATTATGATTCCCCATTGTAGCCAATTCAGATGCAGTAATTCCATTAATGATTTTTTTTGGTAATGGAATGACCCATTTTAAAATCACATTCATAAACCGTAAAAAACGTGAACTTTCATTATTCTCCCCCCTCCTCATGACAGAGAAATGTCTTACAGATGTGGGTTTCTGGTAATGGAGTTACAAGGAAATATTTATTTAACTTACAGAAAGTTAACAATTTCTCAAACTCAATATACAGTGCCTTGCAAAGGTATTCAAACCCATTGGACTTCACATTTTGTTGTTACAAAGTGGGATTACATTTTTTTTGGGGGGGGCAATCTACACAAAATACTTTAATGTCAATGATTATTTTTAAGATGAATAGAAGTTAAAATACCGAAAAATATAATTGTTGCATGAGTCAATACATGTTAGAAACACCTTTGGCATCGTTTACAGCTGTGAGCCTTGTTCAATATTTGCCCATTATTCTGTAAATTCTTCAAGCTCTGTCAAGATGTCGGGGATCATGGTTAAGACAGCCATTTTCAAGTCTTGTCGTAAAAATTGTCAAGCAGATTTAAGTCAAAACTAACTTTGCCACTCAGGGACATTCACTGTCTTCGTGGTAAACAACTCCCGTGTAGATTTGGCCTTGTGTTGTAGGTCATTGTCCTGCTGACAGGTGATTCGTCTCTTGTGTAAAGTAGACTGAAGCAGGTTTGCCTCTAGGATTTTGCCTGTGGTTAGCTCTATCCCGTTTAGTTGTATCCTGGAAAAACAATTTGCCCCCAGTATTAGCTGAAGTCAAGCAAACCCATACCATAATGCAGCCACCACCGCCGCCGCGCTTAAAAATAAAAGGAGACAGTTAAATCAGTGATGTGTTGGATTTGCACCAAACATACGGCTTTGCTTCCAGGCCAAAAAAAAAGTGTCTTCCTTTGCTGTGTTTTTTTTGTTGTTGCAGTATTACTTTAGTGCCATGTTGAATACAAGATGCATATTTAGGAATATTTTATTCTGTATATTATTTTCACTGGGTCATTATTGTGGAGTCACTACAATGTTTATCATTAAAAAAATAAACACCAAAAAGACAAATCCATTTTAATCCCCCGTTGTGTCACACAATGTGAATAAATCCAAGGGGTCTGAATACTTTTGCAAAGCACTGTGGGTATTGATATTTTTTTGGCAGAGGTCTTTACGCCAATATTGTGTTTTGATGTATTTCTTATATCCTTTAAGACTTTTTCCTGGTAGATGTTTTCTAAAAAGACCACTTTTCCATCGGTTTATCCAGAAATCAAAGCCTTTACTTATGCCTAAATTTTTAAATTTGACACCCAATTTGATATGCTCCTATAAACATCACGTTGGTGCTCATGGGTCCTTTTACATGGAAATGTGCAAAAGCAACTCCAAATTGATTTCAGATACCTATTCCAATAGAATTGTCCATATAAACACAGTCATTGAGAAAACTGGTACACTGCCATGTCAAAACAAGAATTGCTCAACGGAAACTTGCCACACAGACATTTGCCACACACATGTCAAGCAGGGGCACCCAGCACAGCATACGTTACACCTCGGTGCAAGAGGCTGCCCTGTTCAAAGACCTTCTGCCACAGAAAGATGTGGTACATCTCTCAACAAACGGGCCAGAGCAGATGGAAAATCACAGCGGTCTCAGCCTTCCCAACAACACATTATCCCAGCACGAGCTGCTTTCACAAAACGCAACGGGGAAGAGAGAAAAAAAAAAGGGTCAGCTTTCTCAGCTGCTTGGCAGGGCTGTTGAGTGTTGAGGGACAAGCGGTCTTTCAAAGAAGCACAAACAAGTGACTAGTATGGAGTAGCCATTTTGGAATGTACTGTACCCTTGCCACTCATCATTAGTCTAGGTTTATCTGATTCAAAAGGGGATTAACAAATGCTTTCACACCTGTCAAATGGAACAGGGTATGATAGCGACCTAAGAGAAGCAAGTCAGGAACTAGCACAGATTTATAAATGAGACCGGTCTCTGTTCTGCTCAGTGCTCTGCGTACAAGAGCTTCATTATGTAGAGTTTTTTTTTTTATAGGAATGACAATAAGCCTAGTGCCTACAGGAGTGAGTCTAAGCCTAGTGCCTACAGGAGTGAGTCTAAGCCTAGTGCCTACAGGAGTGAGTCTAAGCCTAGTGCCTACAGGAGTGAGTCTAAGCCTAGTGCCTACAGGAGCGAGTCTAAGCCTAGTGCCTACAGGAGCGAGTCTAAGCCTAGTGCCTACAGGAGCGAGTCTAAGCCTAGTGCCTACAGGAGCGAGTCTAAGCCTAGTGCCTACAGGAGCGAGTCTAAGCCTAGTGCCTACAGGAGCGAGTCTAAGCCTAGTGCCTACAGGAGCGAGTCTAAGCCTAGTGCCTACAGGAGCGAGTCTAAGCCTAGTGCCTACAGGAGCGAGTCTAAGCCTAGTGCCTACAGGAGCGAATCTAAGCCTAGTGCCTACAGGAGTGAGTCTAAGCCGGTTGGTCGGTCAGTAAGACGGTCGGTCAGTCAGTAAGACGGTCGGTCAGTCAGTAAGACGGTCGGTCAGTCAGTCCTAATGAGGGCTGACGTTCACCTGTAAACCCTATAAGTGCCGGACTGGACAGTGAAAAGCATTAGCTAAAAAAATAATGAAACAGATCCGCTGGAAATTAGCCTACCACGTGACTGTGGATGAAGTAGACTCTCTCCCCCATCTCGGTTTACCTTGCAGGCCAGATTTACTAAGTGTTCACTAAGTTGTTTGGCAGTTTGCTGCTCTTGTTATACTCGGACTGTGAGATGTGGTTGTCATACCTAGCTATCTAAAGATGAATGCACTAACTAACTCTGAATACGAGCGTCTGTTAAATGACCAAAAAATAAATAAATGTAGGTACATTTTCTTCTAAATACCAAAGGCATCGGATACATGTTCACGTTGTCATGCATCAAACAAGAATGCTAGGCAGGTGGGCTACATCAGGTGGGCTACATCAAGCTAAGAAAACAAGAGAAAGGTGATTATGTTATAACAAAACACACTCCGCTCTGTTAATATGTTAATATGTTCATATGTTAATAACAAAACACACTCCGCTCTCATCAAGGCGGTATGTTAAACAACACTAAACGCAGCTGGCCAAATAAACAATGATGGAGTCAGAATAGTGTCAGCTTTTCAGATAAGTGAAGGGTGCATCAAGGCTGAGAAAATCCTCATGAATTGAATTTACCACTTAAGGGTCAAGACACACCGAGAAATCTTACTGCCGATACGTACTTAGCACCTCTGCCCAGAGTGTAGGCAGTTAACCTCGTTGTTCACATATCCCAGATTAAATACTCCAGACCAAAAGGTGGCAGTAGCTTGTTTGGGTTGTGACAGCTGTAGATAGCTAATGTCAGCTAGCTAACTAGCAAGATGCGCTAATGTTGTTGCTATCTTTGTAGAAAGCCCTTGTTGATACTAGCCAGATGGCCACAACTAGATAACTAGCGTAGCTAGCAACATTATAATTAAATAAAATTGATTCGTTTTTGAATGAAGAAGCGGCCTGTAAACTACCGAATGTCAGTGGAGAAGCTAGCTAGCTAGCTAGCTATGTTGTGCTACTGGCAAACGGTAATGCTAACCGTTAAGCTAACATTGGCTAGCAAGTGAACTGGCAGTATATCTTCCTAGATAGCTAGCTTGGTAAAGCGCCCTATTTTTCCCATCACTACTGTCGGTTACCCCATGAGGAGATTCGTGCTCTGCGATTGGCTAAAAATCAAGTTGTCGCCCACTATTTACAATTTTAGCGGACTTTTAAGCATTCTAGTACAGTTAAATAGTTAACACACACACACACACAGATGCAGCGGTCTAAGGTCCGGGTTTGACCGTCATTGTAAATAAGAATTTGTTCTAAACTGACTTGCCTAGTTAAGGTTACACACACACCAAAAAGTTATTTTGTTGGCATTTTCATATGTCCCCATTACCAGTAAAACATAATCCAAACCTATTTCTTTCACTTACTTGCCGTTTCGTTGTTCATTTGTTCAGTCGTTTCATTCTTTCATTCAGGATTTCTATGGAACGCCGTTTGGCTCTTTGCGTGTCAAAAAAGATACTATTTAACACTATTTGACGTGTCAATTAAGCTTTTTGACCAATCAGGACCTGAATATGACTGCACGTCCCAATAATTTAACGCGATCATACATTTTTTTACGTAGGTATTACACATTGATTACACTCACTCGTATTTCATATGTCACAACGATTCATCGATATGTATGCTATGATGCTGGTAAAGTTGTCTCACGCACCTACAGTTCTGGTCATAAAAATAAAATAAGCTAGCTAGCTCGTGGATGCAAACAATGTTCTTCCCCAAATACATAGCAAAACGACAATCTGTTTCAGTAGCTATAGTTAGCTAGCTAACTACATAGCTAGGTGTCATCTAAAAATATAACCGTAATTTATAAGACAGTTCCTATTTGATCAATGGTGGTCCGACCCATCTATGTGAAGCTAGCCACAATAAGGATTAGCCACAACAGTGGACTTTGCGGTTGGCCTTCAAAATAAAAGTATGTCATAATTCTACTATTTGCATCACTTCTCAGTGACATACTATTATTTTGAAGGCAAACCTGCAAATCCCACTATTGTGCCTAAATCAAATCAAATCTGATTGTATTGGTAGCTTCCCCAACACTGATGTTAACTAATACGTCTAAAGGTTATACATGATGTTAGGTACGGAGGGAGTTCTAGTAAGAGAGCTTTATAAATAAATCAAATCAGAGCAATGAAAAATCAACCTACGTGACTTCAAAGAGGGCCAGCCTAATTTCTGGTAAAGCAGTGTTTCCCCTATATGCATTTAGCAGCGGCGCATTTCTGTGAAAATAGTTTTGAAAATAAAACTCCATTTTCGTGATGGTAAAACATTTTCAGTGTAAACTTAACCATAAATAAAGTATAAAGAAAAGATAAATGGACTTATATATTTTAAAATAAGATCATCTTTGAGAACTAACAATAAACAACATTTTAAAAACTATAGACGCTCAGGGAGAATGCTGTCTGTCTTCCCAGTAGCCTACTTGGTGTGTGAACTGCTCACTGCTCATAACTTGCAGCTGATTGTTGACACAATAACCAGGATTAAAGCGCGAGGCAATTTGTGACTGTTATTTTGGTAATCAGTAGCTGTATTGGGGGGAGTGGTTTCTCCTCTCTTAGGCAATCAGCAATTAGTACTGGGAGATGTGCTCTTCATCTTTCCTAGGCAATTAGTGTTTTATACTTCAGTCTCGCTTGTTTTCTCAGTGGCAGCTGTAAGCGAATGTCTCGTCGCCAACACGAATAACGTCGCCAAAACAAAGACTGTTCTGCTGAGTTATTCAAGGGAGGACAGAGAGGAAGGTCATCTTACCTAGTTATTTTGCGATGATTTCATTATGTTCTTTTGTAGCTTTGTCAACAGTGTGTTTATTTATTTTTTATATCTGTTCACTCCTCTCCCTGTCGGCTTTACAGACACTCTGCGACCCTGCTAAATGAATGAATTAGAATGTTTGGCAGCGTTTGGAACTGTCGATCTGCGGTCAAGAACGTAGAGTTCATCTCAGCCTATGCTGCCCTTCAGTCCCTAGACTTTTCGGCCCTGACAGAGACATGATCACCCCTACTCCAGCTGCTCTCTCATAATCGGGTCGTCGCGGTGGTGGCACAGGACTACTCCCTCATCTGTCCACCTCCTCATTTGAATTCCATGCGGTCACTTGTACTCAAACTTAAAGTTGTTATGTATCGCCCCAACTAGCTGTCGTTGAAATTACCCCCAGGGACTCAAAGTCAAACTTTTAAATGAATCATTATTTTTTATCAGCAAGCTGGAGAGGTTCCAACAAACTTAATGCACCATAGTACACGCCTGTCAGGAGCTCTCTCGGGGCAGTCCTGTTAGTTCTCTTATAATACGACTACAGAAAATTTCATTTCATAATTAGACGTTCATCCGTGTTTCTCAAACGTCAAATTTCAAAGTTGTTACAAATGGCACATTTTGAAGAGTTTAAGGTTATGTCTAGGTATTAACTCTAAATGTGTAAGGTTAGGTTTAGGCATTAACTTCGAAATCGTAAGGTTAGGTATTAACTCTGAATGGTTAAGGGTTAATGTTTGGGATAGGCTTAAAACAAAAACAAAAAAAACGACTTCATCGCTGGATTTGAACATGCAACCTTGGGCACCAGAGGCAGATGTTTACACCCATCCACCACCCACAACGCTCTAGCAAAACCTAAATCTTCTTGCTCACTTGCCACTAGTGGCCGGTTTCTTAATAAGCTGAATTCCTGATGATGGCTCACCACTCATCATACTGGTCGATTTCAACCTCCCAATGCCTGCCATCGATTCAATTCTTTAAATGTTGACATCTTTTGACATCACCCTTTCCCAGTCCCCTCCCACTCACAAGGCAACCAATAAGCTTGACCTCATACTTAATAAAGAATGTTCACCAACTAATCTCACTGCAACCCCCCTCTGATCACTACATTGTTTCCTTTTCTGTTTCCCTTTCCTCCAATCCTAACCACTCAGTCCCTAACCATATGGTCATGCGCTGTCGCAATCTTTGCTCCTCTTGCACTACTCTCTCCATTCGGCTAAATCCTTTTTGCTCCAGTCTCCTGACTCAGCCTTTTCAACCCTACTCTTCCCCCTTTCCACATCATATGACTCACTGTCCCCTTTCCTCCCCCCTCCTGTTCCATGGCTGAGTGACTCATTGCGAGCTTACAGAACAGGGCTGTGGGCAGTTGAGTGAAAATGGAGGAAAACTAAACTTCCAGAGGACCTATCATCCTTTTCACTCCCTCTATACCTTCTCTTCCTCTGTAGCGGCTGCAAAAGCCACTTTCTATCACACAACTTCAAGCTTCTGCCTGTAACTCTAGGAAACTTTTACCACATCCGCTTCTCATTCACTCAGCCTATTGAGTTCACCGATCCCACTCACTACGCCTTGACCTCTTTTTCCCCTCTCTCTGCAGATGAAATCCTGTGACTAGTGATGTCCAGCAGCCAGACAATCTGCCCGCTCAACCCCATCCCCTCCTCCAGACAATCTGCCCGCTCAACCCCATCCCGTCCTCCAGACAATCTCTGGAGACATTCCATTCCTCAGTTTCTTCAACTCATCCCTGACCGGCTGCATCCCCTCTGACTTCAAAATGGCTAGAGTTGCCTCAAGAAAACAACACTCGATCCCTGTGAAGACCGGTAATCCCTTTTTTTTCCCCCTTTCCAAATTACTTGAGCGTGCAGTCTCTGTCCAACTATTTTGCTATCTATCTCAGAATGATATTCTTGATCCTAGCCAGTCAGGCTTCAAAAACCGAGACTGCTCTACCGTGTGTCACAGAGGCTCTCCACACTACCAAATCTGACTCGGTCTCCTCTGTTCTCATCCGCCTAGATCCATCCGCTGCCTTTGACACCGTGAACCATCAGATCCTCTGTCGCTCTGTCGCACAACTAGCCCAGTGTCGTCCGGGTTAGGGGAGGGTTTGGCAGGCCAGGATGTCCATGTCCCATCGCACTCTAGCGACTCCTGTGGCGGGCCGAGCGATGCACGCTGACACGGTCGCCAGGTGTACAGTGTTTCCTCCGACACATTGGTGCGGCTAGCTTCCGGGTTAAGCAGTGCGGCTTGCCTGGGTCATGTTTCGGAGGACGCTTTTCTGACTGTCCATCAACGCCCGACGAAACCCTTCATCACAGCCACTAACATACCTGGAATCGTTACATTGTAAATGCAGCAGGAGAGAGTGGTTTCGTCACAATGGCACATTGGGATCGATTCATAGACAGTAATCTCAAATAATTCATAGATTTTAAACAAAAAACACTGCCTGTCATAGACGCAGATTGATTGTCTGCGTTTAGAAAATGCAGATTTCTTTAAGCTAAGGCGACCCCTGTGCCCATCTTCCAGAAAACATCCGAAGCCCTGCCTCCTCAAAGAATATCTTAAATAATTCCACATAGTCTGCAGCCAACAGGAAGGCATCGTTTGCAACGCCCACAACCCCCACCAATTGCTAACTTTGACACTGCTTGAAAAAAAAAACCCTAGTAGATTATTGACTTCACAAATCTTAGTAAAATAACCAGTGGTGTCTAGTGGAGGCCATATGCAACCCAAATCAACTTCATTTCTCATTATTTCAATTCACAAGATAGAATGAACACCCGTGTTAGACGTCAGAAATGAAACGCCGGCTGAGTAATAAGCATTCCCTCGGCGGACACGTGATGGCTGTAGTGTTGCTTTTTAAACAATTAAATGAGTCTCCACATTGTGTCCGGATTTCCTTTTCCACCACCACTTTTAGAAACCAGTAAGCATTCTGCTAATAGTGGAAAGATTATGACGACAACTTGATGGCAGTAGCTGAGCCTGTATAGCCATCTACCTAACCAGCAAGCTAGCTAGCAAAGCTAAAAGGACTGCAAACGGGTTAGCACAACCATATAGCATAACCATAGGCCAAGTACAGCCAAATATTAGCTTTAGCTGGCTGGAATATAAGAGGTCAGCAAACATTTTCCCCTCGTACTTCAGGAACGTACGTCTGCCAACTTTATAATGAGGTTTTGTAGTCAACAATCTGACCAAATGAAGAGAATTTACATTAGGGCTAAGCTTTCACCGAACCAGAATGTTAATTCACCAGACTTGCAGGGATTGGCTTGTTACTCAATTATTTATTGCTAAGCAAGCTTACTCATAAATCAGAGTAAGGATCACAATGGAAACGATAAGGAATGACAAGAAGCCCTGATATCAAATTGTATTACAGAGTACTGACAAGTGTAGCATATGGGACATTTACAGATGACATTAAGGCTCCGTCATATTTCAATCCTACATTCTTCAAAAATAAAAAAGTAAGCACACAACAATAAGAGCAATATCTGAGGATCGATTTGCCTCACCTCTGCTTGGCAAATCACTGGAAGCAAATAGCATTCAGTGGGTGGCCAAACACATGAAATGTCAAATCAATAAAAAATAAATTACAAATAATTCCCACCGGTCAACAGATGTGGTCTGAATCAATAAAAGTGATGATGTCCAGTGAAAATAGGAGATGGAGAAATGAAAATAAAAATAACAAAACAGGAAGAGGGCTGTGGTGTTTATGGCCTCCTACAGTGCATTGTTCCAGCCACTCCACCCTCGACCGCACCGCGACCTAGTTCAGAGGAAGCATGTAATTGCCTTCCCCACAGGGGATTTCAACAGGGGTTGGAGGGAGGAGAAAACTGTCACCATGAATGAGCGAGTTAAGCCAATCTATCACTCGCACATTTAAATCTGTAGCGAAAGAGGCAGCAATTCCAAAACAGCAATTTAGGGCAGAAAGGGGATGACATGCCAAGAGAAAAGGCGGGTGTGGGATAATTCTTTCAAATCAAATCTGAGTCATTACAGGTCATCATAAGAGCCTGATTAAAAAGTTTTTTTTTTTTTTAAATGCATCAAATCTGCGGTCATTAGTAAGACTGACAAAAGCTGTGCCTAAATGGACAGTTTTTTCTGCCCTCCCCTCCGTTGACGACCTTCTGAAATCAACACCCTGGAAGTAAGTCTGCATTTCCCAAGACTATCCATGTTAAACAGGTGTAAACCATGAGCAGATACCTGTAGAGTACAATGGTTAGCCATTCAAAAGGTGATTGCTGCGTGAGATCTGCAAGCCAGCAGGTGTTCCATGAGCAATAGAGCCAAAAGCACCTTATATGATTTTACTAAATTATTTTGTGGGTTTCGGGACCAGTACGGGGAAAACGTATGAAAATGTTGCTCTGGATAAGAGTGTCTGCTAAATGACTATATTTTTTATTTTTATGTAAATACCATGAAGTTCAATAAAGAGACTGTAAATGCAGGTATTGACGTCAAAATAAGGTTTTGTTTGAAATATGGAGAACTGAAGTCAGCCTACATCGCAAACTATGGTTACTAGTCGCTTGATACTGCCTGAGCTATTTCCAATCTAATTTAAAAATTGTATTAAGACATGTGGGATGAAAAGATCAATTTAAAATATATATTCTAGCCTTACAGCAAACCAACAGCAACAGGCTCAGTGGCATTTCCACTGCTACAGTCTGCAACCAAGCACACAGCTCGCTCACTGCTAACAGGTCCCTCATTCTTCCCCAGTCCTGTCCACCGAGCCAAGCAGCTCTGTGGGTGGGGGAAGGGAATCCTGGGAAACATGCTGAGTGCTGCTGCTGTTTGCTCTGAAAACACTGCCTCATGCCGGCCCCGGATTAGCCAACAGTATGGGTTGGTGTTCGGTCAACCAGACACACAGTAAAACACACTCATTAACCTGTAATGGAAAAGACACTAAGAAAACATGTGCAACGTTGACAGATGAAACTAACATTTACAAGACTAAGATAGAAGGTTGAATTGTCATTGTCATTGTCAAAGGTCATTGTTTACATGTGTTCATTTAACATGACCAGTGAGGAAACTCACTTTTTGATCCACTAGCCACTGTGATAATAAAAATAATTTTATATATTTTTTTATTATTATTAAAAACACGTAAAAAAAAAACATGAGAATGCTTTCTGTTTTTATAAGAAATTATAAGAAATTAGGGCATAAAATTAAAAACAGCCGCCACCTGCCAAATCCGGGTAGATTTAGGTATTGGAGGGTATGAATGTCTTTCACCAGCCAGGGGGTAGTCAATTTCCAATGATCTACAGCGAGAGCGTCTCATCTACGGCGAGAGCGTCATCTACGGCGAGAGCGTCATCTACAGCGAGAGCGTCTCATCTACAGCGAGAGCGTCCGAGAGCGTCTCATCTACAGCGAGAGCGTCTCATCTACAGCGAGAGCATCTCATCTACAGCGAGAGCGTCTCATCTACAGCGAGAGCGTCCGAGAGCGTCTCATCTACAGCGAGAGCGTCCGAGAGCGTCTCATCTACAGCGAGAGCGTCTCATCTACAGCGAGAGCGTCTCATCTACAGCGAGAGCGTCTCATCTACAGCGAGAGCGTCCGAGAGCGTCTCATCTACAGCGAGAGCGTCTCATCTACAGCGAGAGCGTCTCATCTACAGCGAGAGTGTCACATTTGTGAATAAAAATAGTCAAAGTATGAGTACATGGGCAAGTAAGAGTCATGAAAAAATGCTGCAGTAGCTGTTTTTCAAAGTCGCTCTGCTTCTTAACCGCTAATCACACAAAGAAATAGGAATCCTATATCCCACCCCGGGAAAACTCCCTGGTGGGGGAGCTGAATGAGTGAAGTGCTGATAGTTTCATTGTTGGTCTTATTTACTCTAAAGACGACAAAGTGAGACTTTGTCAGCGTGTTTTTTTTTGGGGGGGGGGGCTATTTACATTGGTTTTGTTCACAAGCTCTGTTGTTTTTCCAACGTTAGTTTGAGTCTGCTGCTGCAACTGATAGCGAAAAAGACGCCCTAGCAGTTAGATCCCAAATCTCACAGACACTAGTGACAGGACTCAAATGGCCCCGTTATCACAGTAACCTCCCGCCCTTTAAGGGTCAGCTGAAAATGTTGTCTACGATATATTTTGATTAAAAGACTCTGGCCATAAAAATTAAAAACAATTGAGCAATATACCACATTACCTCTTACTAATACATTACTTGTTTTAGGAACAATACAAAGCATAGTCATCCCTTAGTTTTTTATGTAATTATGTCCCCAAAAAATATTTGGGCTGGTAATAAAAATGAGTGGCTGATTTATTTTTTAAATCTAGGTTCCACAGTGGCTGGTGAGCCAAAAAGTTTAGGCCCTGCAAGAAATGTATTACTAGTAATGGTGTATTGCTTCATTTCATTTTTGTGACCTGTGTATTTTAACCAATGTATGTTAAGGCAAAACAAATGTAGATACAAAAGGTAAAAAACAGAAACAAACAACTGATCTATAAATCAACAACGTGCCTACCCTGACACAAACAACTGATCTATAAATCAACAACGTGCCTACCCTGACACAAAACACGGATCTATAATCAACAACGTGCCTACCCTGACACAAAACACTGATCTATAATCAACAACGTGCCTACCCTGACACAAAACACGGATCTATAATCAACAACGTGCCTACCCTGACACAAAACACTGATCTATAATCAACAACGTGCCTACCCTGACACAAACAACTGATCTATAAATCAACAACGTGCCTACCCTGACACAAAACACTGATCTATAATCAACAACGTGCCTACCCTGACACAAACAACTGATCTATAATCAACAACGTGCCTACCCTGACACAAAACACTGATCTATAATCAACAACGTGCCTACCCTGACACAAACAACTGATCTATAAATCAACAACGTGCCTACCCTGACACAAAACACGGATCTATAATCAACAACGTGCCTACCCTGACACAAAACACTGATCTATAATCAACAACGTGCCTACCCTGACACAAACAACTGATCTATAAATCAACAACATGCCTACCCTGACACAAACAACTGATCTATAAATCAACAACGTGCCTACCCTGACACAAACAACTGATCTATAATCAACAACGTGCCTACCCTGACACAAACGGCTGAGTGATGTGGCTTATTATAGTTCAGGGGTCTACGCTGAATTTTCTTTACAAGGAGTGCTTCCAAGTAGAAATTTAGAAGCACAGAAACAAAAGTTTAGGAGTGATCCATGCTCAATCAAGCACCATCAGTAGGTGGGACAAAATTTCACAGCTGCCCTCTTTAAAACCTTTTCATGTGGGACTTCCAAATATTTAACGGTCGCCAAAGCGAGAGTTTAAAAAATATATATATATACATACACACACACGTGATGTCTGAATGCACTCCCCGTTCCAAATTTTGATTGTTACGTAACAGGACTGTTATCCCCCGCTGCCCTCAAACCAAGACACACTGCCTTCTAATTATCTATAGGTTGCATCAACTTGTCTATTTCAAATAATTTTCCAACAAGTTTTATGTTCTATGAATTTGAATTGAGGTGTGTATCCACCTCAATAATTCACATTTCACTGTTGCGGACAACTCACAGGTTTGAAGCTTTAATGAGCCTTACAAACTTCTCTCTTCGAGGAGAGCCCAAGCACTTCCCCAGTGTTTCCGCAGATCAAGTATGCAGACAGTTGCAAAGTCTTGCAAGCTTCTCCCCAAACATTTTCTATCGGGCACTCGCATTGTCTTCATTGTTGTTTACCTTACAAACAATAATTTTGGACATGTGTTCCTATCAAAGTAAGTGCCTTATTTTCTGTATATCCTGTTGTCATTTCTACTGTAGTATGTACAGTTGAAGTCGGACGTTTTTTCACAATTCCTGACATTTAATCCTAGTTATTAAAATTCCCTGTCTTAGGTAAGTTAGGATCACCACTTTATTTTAAGAATGTGAAATGACAGAATAATAGTATTTCTTCCATCACATTCCCAGTGGGTCAGAAGTTTACGTGCACTCAATTAGCATTTGGTAGCATAACCTTTAAATAACTTGGGTGAAACGTTTCAGGTTGCCTTCCACAAGCTTCCCACAATAAGTTGGGTGAATTTTGGCCCATTCCTCCTGACAGAGCTGGTGTAACTGAGTCAGGTTTGTAGCCCTCCTCACACATGCTTTATTTGGTCAGTTCTGCCCACAAATGTTCTATAGGATTGACATCAGGGCTTTGTGATGGCCACTCCAATACCTTGACTTTGTTGTCCTTAAGCCATTTTGCCACAACTTTGGAAGTATGCTCGGGGTCATTGTCCATTTGCAATACCCATTTGCGACCAAGCTTTAACTTCCTGACTGATGACCTGATATGTTGCTTCAATATATCCACATAAATTTTCCATCCTCATGAAGCCATCTATTTTGTGAAGTGCACCAGTCCCTGCTGCAGCAAATCACCCCCACAACATGATTGTTGTTTCTCCCATTCTTCTCAGCAGATCCTCTCAAGCTCTGTCAGGTTGAATGGGGAGCGTTGACGCACAGATATTTTCAGGTCTCTCCAGAGATGTTTGATCGGGTTCAAGTTTGGGCTCTTACCACTCAAGGACGATCAGAGCCTTGTCCCGAAGCCACTCCTGCATTGTCTTGGCTGTGTGCTTAGGGTCATTGTCCTGTTGGAAGGTGAACCTTCGCCCCAGTCTGAGGTCCTGAGCAATTTTCAAGATGTCAAGTACGAGCATTGAATCCAGTAGTTAACTGGCTCACGTCATCCTAAAGCGTCTCATCTCATTGTAAACCCAAGATCCTCAAATTAGCACTCAGTGCTATGAGATGTTTACGCCATATGAGAAGTTTACGCCATATTTAACAAGATGGCAGCATCACGACACTTCCCAGTATTAATAAGCCATTCGTTGGGATCCATTCAAAACTGACAATCTGTTTTTACTTCAATGGCTTCAACTAACTAGCGTCAGAATGACTTCATCAGTTTGGCCTATTAGCCTAAATCAATAAGGCCTGGTCTAACAAATCCACACAAACTGCTAGCAGACCAGGCTTGACTAGTCCTCAACTGACACACCTGAAGAAACTCTACAGGTTTTTTGCAACAGTAGACAAAGTGAAAACACAATAGGCTTTAATTTGCAGGCCATAGACTATCCTTCAGACAATTATGTAATTGTACAGTGCTTGTGTGGAAATGCCATAGGGACTGACTGGCATTTGGTTAAAGCTGCAATATATGTCACTTTTCTGGGCCACCTGACCAAATTCACATAGAAACATATGTTGTAGATCTGTCATTCTAATTGAACTCAAGTATAAGAAGCGGTAGATATATTCTATACGCACCATTTCTATGCTTTCCGTTCTTAAAATGTTGTTTTTTGCGTCTTTTACTTTCGTTTTTTGTACAGCAGCTTCAAACATCTGAAAACACTATTGTTGGTTATGGGAAATATATTTCACAGCAGTTTAGATGGTACAATGATTCTCTACACTAAACGGTCTTATTTTGTCACAAACTGAAATTAGGCCGACTATTAGGATTTTAGTAACTAGGAGATGGCGGAGCGATTTCTGCATTGTACAACTTTAACCCATAGTTATGATTGCAAATGAGCAGGCTGGAAAGTCAGTTTGCGCCATCACAATTTTGCCAAGCACAACAAAAGGTTTTGTTCCATCGATCCCAGTAATCCTAGCCAGCGACATTACCAAAATAATCCCACATTGAACTGTAAACAAAGCTACTTCTCATTCTAGAGGGCACTCAATCTTATTGATTCATTCAGCTGCCCGATTCCTCTCTCACAGTATCTTCAGGGCGTCTAACTTAAAAAAAGATTTTAAAAAATGAAAAACACTTTCATTCATCACATCAGCCTAAGGAACAAAAGCTTCAATCCTGCTTTATTGTGGAGAAACTGTACTCGCTGGGGAGCGCAGGACAAGAGTTACTGCCACAGTGATGTGTAATCAAGAAGGAAAATGTGTCTGAAATTCTTTATAGGCCCTCGTGTAATCTAGGGGAGAAATACAGTCCAATGCTCAAAACATTTGCCTTTCCTCCACCCTCCAGAGACAATAAGCCTGGACATCAAATTGGCACACGATAGAAAATTCCTAGAGAAAAGGTTTTGATGACATTTAAGTACCAGAAACACAGAGGTTAACTGTGGACAGGTTATGTGGTCTGTCAATCAAAAATTAAGAATGCTGTGGTGAACTGTGACTTCCGGTGTTAACCACAGACCAGAATGACGTTGGAGGGCCTAGGCTTACATCCTCACCCACCTGCCAGCCATCCATCACGGAACGTTCCAGAAGGTGCTGGCTTGGCTATGGAACCAGAGCCGTGTGACATTCAATACAAGGACCGTAACTGATGAGACTGCAAGCCTAAAGCTGCAGCTGAGACACTGCAAGCCTAAAGCTGCAGCTGAGACACTGCAAGCCTGTCAGCGGTGTCCTGACTCCTGTCACAGGTCTGCACTCTTCCGTTCTCTCCCTCTCCCTTCTTTCCTCAACGCTGAGTTCTTACTGGCTGTCACTCTGTCAGACGCAGGGTCAGAAGGCCGGTCAGAAGAAAGAACACTAAGCATTTTCCACAAGTTAATAGAGTAGCCAGCCAAATAGAAAAAGTAGCCAGCTAGGCACCCTCGGGACCGTGGGGGGGGGGGTTGTGGGAGGTTGTCCCCCTAGGTTAAATTTGTTTTTCTGAAATGAGCTCTATTTTGGTGGCCTCTGATTCATCATAATGCCTTGATTACATCCGAAATACACAGCAAAATGATTTAATACTTTATTCACTTTACCCCCCCAGATTAGAAAAATGTGTTTACAATTTAAAATGTATGAATTCAGTGTATTGTTAGTTGTTTGGGATATTGTCTAGGCCTATATGATCTGGACTATTTTCTAAGTAAGAGAGCATTTTTAAAAAAACTAATAATAATTATATTAACCCGTCTAGTTAAAGGTTAGACAAAACATAGAGATTAAAGTGTTAGAGTTTTACTGCAAGATATTAACTGCCACAATGATGTTTGTTCTTCAAATTATGCATTTTATTAAAACAAATTATTTAATAGCCCACCTTATCTTGGAAAATAAATTAAAGAGCAATTTATGAAAACAAAAATACATTTTTAATTCAAAACCCAATGTTTTAGGTTTCGTTACAGTGAAACACGTCAATTCGGAACTTCATTTAGACAATTTGATGCAAAAAGTTATGTTGGCGTTTTAACAGTAAATGTAGCTTCTCTGGCCCCTAGCGGTTCGACTCTACCATTGAAATAGTGTCTCTACATAATTTCAAAGTTTGCTATGAAACTCCTTTCTAGATGTACTGAGCGGTACCTCCTCAAGGCCTACTATAAAAGCAGGTGACTTATTTGGCAATGGCTGTTGGTATGTGCCAATATGTGTTTTTGCGTGATGCTTCCTTGACTAGACTGCTGACATTACACAGCATTCAAAAAAAGGGCAGTAAAAGGCACACATTTCCACATATGACCGGATTTCAACGTTTTTGCTTACCGTTTCATACATGTGCTTTTACAAAGAAAGAAAACATGTAGGCTATGAGGATTATACGTTGATGTTGGTAGCCATCTTAACAAGAAATAGATGACAACGGTGTTCATGTCAAATTGTTGTATTTTTTACCCAACCGCTATAACTGATTGGTGACTCAGTCCACTAAAGACAGTTGGTTCATAGTTCAATTGTTGTAAATTCTAATCCCATGCAGGTTTTTATTTTATATACAAGATTCATCCCATGCCCACACACTTTAATTCTGAAAAGGTGAAAGCATACCTGTGAGAGGGGCCGCCCTGTCAGTAGTCGTAGGTTTTTAATACAGCACTCAAGACCAATCTGAGTTCATTTGACCATTGGGAAAAAAAAGAGCTACTGAGTAAATACTGCAATGTGGGTTGGATTGAATTGAGCCCCTCCCTACCTCTTCATTTTCAAGGTGATAATTGCATTTTTCTTCCCAACACAATACCGCAATAAATTTGAGTCCACAGTTCAAAGATCTTCTTTGCTTTTTATTGCACACCGTTGGAAGGATTTGAACTTACATCGTAAGGGGTAATATATGTCAGGTAATCTGTACCCGACAGCCGGCGCTAATGGAAAACACTGCACTTTTAATTTAATTCCCTCTGTGGTGAGGCGTACAGCCAGCCTTCAAAACACAACTCTATTTAAATGACTTAACAGAGAGATAACCAAGTGGAGGGGGAACCCAGAAATCCCCTGGTTATGCTTAAATAGGCAGTAAGACACTCAAGATGGTAGATTAGTTTACAAATTATACTAATACCAAGCAAAGTCATGAATGATCGTAATATCTTAGCATTACCAGCAATGGTTGAAAGTGTCCATCCATGACGGCTTCGATAGTTGAACAAACAGTATCAGACATTTAAAAAGACCTCAAAAATTTGCATTTTGAATCAACACCCAGTCACCTCAGTAGGAGGACCATTCAGGGTTTCCATTACCCGCTAATAGACGTTTTTTGGGAGATTTTAAAAACATTTTTTTAAATACAACTGACACTTGCCAATTGTCTGGGAGAAGAAATACAAATCATTAATAAGCCTAATTTAGTGGAACTAAATTGGCGCTTGCGTTTTCACTAGTCGTTAATGTTTATCGCACGCGCAAAGCATACAGCTACAGAGCTTATGAGAGGAAAATCTGTCAGACAGCGCGAGAGCTGCTGCTTCAGCTTCTTAAACAGCTCAATTCCTGCTGGAGTGAAATGTGCTTTTATAAGCCCAATCACTGCGTAACAAATTCTAAATGCAATCAATGTGTTAAAAGCCTTTTTTTTTGGCCACGATTAAAAATAACGATGACATTTTTTATTTTAAACGTCCTTCCTCAAATGGTAATTGACGCGCGCGCTTCCCATTCAAGAGCCTATACGCAACAGTAAGTAGGCTTCAGCTTTGTCACACACCACTTTGAAAAGAGCTGGAGGCAGTATGCATTTTTACTTCATATTATGAGACATGTCTTACCTTGCTTCAAAGTCAAATTCGACCATACAAACGTGGAGACAATTATTTTATAAAGACTTCCATATGCCATTGAAACCAGTCTTATTCTCTCATGTCAGTGGTTTTCTACAATCAACTTTCTTTCATTGTCCAGTAGCCAAAGGCACATTCCTAGTTATATTAGCAACCCATGCTAGTTGTATCATCTTTAGATCTCCCCTCTTTTAACATTTCTAATGGATATTTCCATCTCCGTCACATGAAACCGCTCGCATGTGCGGTGTGATTTTGACAGTGTTTTGCTGCTTATTGCATTACGGGAACGAACATTCCCGTGTAGCCTACTGCCTCGTGCGCTAACGTGAAGAAATAATAGTTTAACATTTTAAGCTAAACTTTCAGATCTGTTGCAACAGCTTCATTGCTTTATAAAAGTTGTTTTTAGGCCTAAATTTCAGATCTACGGTCCCACAACTGTCCCAGAGTGAGTTTGGAAATAGACTATTTCTTTCTCACACAGAATGGCAAGTTGACCCATAGAATAGATACACTTTTCTACTATGGGGGGGATAGTAGATTGACATAGGCTAGTGATTGATGTTCGTTACTCCTTTTGTTGGCGGAGGAAAAAAGTAAACGTGGCAGTTATTATAACATTTTCAAAGTGTGCGTCGGAATTCGGTAAGAAGGACGCAGGTCGTATTGCATCATCAAGCTCCGTTTAGATGAGTAACCATAAATCTAAAATGTGTTTTCTGTTATTCTGAGCACTGTGGGTGGACGGACTAATCAGGTTACACACCCAATGCATATAGGTCTGGTAAATTTCTCGAAATGTCTGTTCAATTTAAAATGCTACTGGTCAAAATGTCCGGTGCCACATTTTCCCCTAACGGAATCCCTGGTACCATTATGTATTCAGAAACACCCAGTCATTTTCTCAGTAGTAGTACAATTATGCATTCTGAAAGTAGGACTCTGAATACCCTCCAAGGCACTCAAGAAGGTTCTGTTAGGGACTCTGAATACCCTCCAAGGCACTCAAGAAGGTTCTGTTAGGGACTCGGAATACCCTCCAAGGCACTCAAGAAGGTTCTGTTAGGGACTCTGAATACCCTCCAAGGCACTCTAGAAGGTTCTGTTAGGGACTCTGAATACCCTCCAAGGCACTCAAGAAGGTTCTGTTAGGGACTCTGAATACTCTCCAAGGCACTCAAGAAGGTTCTGTTAGGGACTCTGAATACTCTCCAAGGCACTCAAGAAGGTTCTGTTAGGGACTCTGAATACCCTCCAAGGCACTCAAGAAGGTTCTGTTAGGGACTCTGAATACTCTCCAAGGCACTCAAGAAGGTTCTGTTAGGGACTCTGAATACTCTCCAAGGCACTCAAGAAGGTTCTGTTAGGGACTCTGAATACTCTCCAAGGCACTCAAGAAGGTTCTGTTAGGGACTCTGAATACTCTCCAAGGCACTCAATAAGGTTCTGTTAGGGACTCTGAATACTCTCCAAGGCACTCAAGAAGGTTCTGTTAGGGACTCTGAATACTCTCCAAGGCACTCAAGAAGGTTCTGTTAGGGACTCTGAATACCCTCCAAGGCACTCAAGAAGGTTCTGTTAGGGACTCTGAATACTCTCCAAGGCACTCAAGAAGGTTCTGTTAGGGACTCTGAATACCCTCCAAGGCACTCAAGAAGGTTCTGTTAGGGACTCTGAATACTCTCCAAGGCACTCAATAAGGTTCTGTTAGGGACTCTGAATACCCTCCAAGGCACTCAAGAAGGTTCTGTTAGGGACTCTGAATACTCTCCAAGGCACTCAAGAAGGTTCTGTTAGGGACTCTGAATACCCTCCAAGGCACTCAAGAAGGTTCTGTTAGGGACTCTGAATACTCTCCAAGGCACTCAAGAAGGTTATGTTAGGGACTCTGAATACCCTCCAAGGCACTCAAGAAGGTTCTGTTAGGGACTCGGAATACCCTCCAAGGCACTCAAGAAGGTTCTGTTAGGGACTCTGAATACCCTCCAAGGCACTCAAGAAGGTTCTGTTAGGGACTCGGAATACCCTCCAAGGCACTCAAGAAGGTTCTGTTAGGGACTCTGAATACCCTCCAAGGCACTCTAGAAGGTTCTGTTAGGGACTCTGAATACCCTCCAAGGCACTCAAGAAGGTTCTGTTAGAGACTCTGAATAGATGGAAAGAAACGCTTCATTAGGGCAGATTTATTCAACAGCCGTTCTTATGGTGGTTGTTCCAGGAGCTCAACACCACTTGTTTGGCAAATTATTTTAAATGTGTAGCCAAAAGTTTGTCAGGAGCTGTATTATGCAAAGGGATGTGCAAGGAATATAAACCATCATAGACAGCCCTAACCTCATATTGCAAGGTTAACAATGCAATTGATTTTCACAAGATGTTTTGCAATTGATCAAAGCTTCTAAGCTCAGGGTCATACAGACCAGCATTGCTAAGGCAAGAGAGACTAAAATACTGGGCTAGTTAAAACAGGAAATAGGTTTCAGACACCAAGACAAACACTCCTGACTGTCACAGTGTACCCTGTTTTTGGTAAGCTATTGGGTGCATACACTTCATGATACTAGGTAGGCCATCATTGTAAATATTTGTTCTTAACGGACCTGCCTACTTAAATAAAGGTTTAAAAAAAAAAAAAAAAAAAAAAATTGAATTAGAAAAATTCAAAAAAACTGGCTAGTGTTTCTCCTCTCGTCTCGTCTCTCCTGACATCAGCTGTTAAAATGTGAACTAGGCTTACTTTTACTTTACTGCTTATTGGGTAAAAGTCTGTCGATTTGAAAATTAAAGTTCATTGACGGTCTCCATCCATTAAAAAAAAATTGGCACTTACGCGATTATACAATTACCATGCCACAGCCATGATGACTAACTAGCCTAACTTAAGCCTGGTAAAAACCAATATGAACATGACAACTTAAGCCCGTCCATCACTACACGCCTTTCAAAAATCCCCCAAATCTCTGAGCGTCTCACATTAAACAACCATCTTTGCTGTATTTTTGGGGGGTCTTGTCAACGTGGTGTTGAGCACACACTACAAGGTTATTCACTTGGTCGTGAGGATTCTCCATACCACGCTGTCTCACCAAAACAATTATGTGATAAGATTTATCGTAGGTTTTCTGAAAAGGTTTTCAAATCAGACATTCACACACACTTTCAACTACAGAGTTGAAATATCTAGCCAAAATGTTTAGTTGTATAACACTGCTTGTGAACTTCCGAGCTGTGACGATTTGACTAGTACAAAACGCACGCTAGCGGTAGTCATCACACATTCTGGGTGATATGAAACAACATCTCACTGGCTTCTCCTCTGGCGAGCGCGCGCATTGGCTATTCCTGATCACCATTCTCAAAAAAGTGTCGTTGCACATCTCACACTACAAGAGCATCGAAGACTGTGCCGGTAAAATCAAACATGTTTGGTAAAAATAAATAAAATCAGGACGTCTGGGACTGTTCAAAGACGTACCTGTCCTCTACAGGCTCACCTTTCTTTCTAGCTCAGATATGAGAAACATTTCACAGCCTAGCACACCACAACACATCATTAACTGTTCTACATTATGCTGAACACATTAGGAAAAAAATCATGTCATGATTATGCCGCAAGCTTTACTAGCTCGGCTCGTTGCTCTTTCAGGGATCTCCGGCTGTCCCCTGCTGAAGCACATAAATCCTATCTGGTTTGTCATCAGTTGGTGTGCATCCAATGGGTAATTTAAGTGCAACCGATCCTGTATAGGAATACTGTCCGTATCACAGTTTAGTCTACACTACCAACGACGTGTGGAGGCACTCACACTACACCTAACACTGCTCACTATGTCCATGTAGTAGCATGGGGGTGGGTTAAAAGAGCAATGTTCCAATCAATATCACAATTATCCAATAACTGCGGTTCACTCAGCAACCAATCAGGTCTTTTGATAATGTGACTGATGTAGGCTAATGATTGTTCTTTCAAAAAAGAGAAACGGTTAAGGGGACCAACATTCTACATCACGTGTGAAAGAATTGAGCCAATAAGAAACCTTCCTTCCTACCATTTGTTTGGGACAAAACAAATGCAGCGTTTAGTTAATGTACTCGTGGGAAATGTAAGATCAGACGGCCGCTAATAGCGGTTACTTTTTTATTTCAGTCACTTCAAAACCATAGAGCAGAACCAAATACCGTCAAAAAAAATACTGTGCGACTGAATTTCAATAGACTGTCATATCCTCAAATGTAAAAAAATAACCACTGGCTATTGATCATATGTCAGGGGGTGTGAACATTTTCTGATATTAAAATTGAGTCGTGGGCCCCCCCAAAAAAAGTTTCGGAACACCTGGTTTAGGATATTTAGCCTAATGAGTCAAAGCCTCAAACTTTTTCTATGCATATCAGAGTTAAGGTTAGCCAATGGAATGGGGGGGGGGGGGGGGGGGTTAGGCTACAGGCCTAAGTCAGGACTGAACGTTCTCATTATTAGATCATGTGACGTCTCATTTCAATAGTTCCCCTTTTGTAGCCTACATGGGATTTACCAACAACTATAGACCTAGGTGACCTCAGTACACAAAATGGCCCTCTTCTTCTAGACAACAATCCTTAGTATTGAAGAGCCATGATTTTTTTTTCTCCCTCATTCTTTTTATTGGTGAGAAAGGGTTTTGGAGCTGGGAGGCCAATGGACGTATTGAGCAGCAAAACTGATGGTGCACCACAACTTTTTTTAAATGACTACCCATAATGCCTAATGTCTCTGGGCGTAACTATTCATGTTTAAAATGGCAAATGCAATAAAATGAAAACGGTAGGCCCGGTACTAAAAATAAACCACAGTCCCACGGGCCATTAGCATGCAATGTAATTCACGGCCGTCATAGCCAAGTAGATGACTTTGATGGCTGTTAGCGTTAGACGAGGCCTACATTCTGTCATGCAAACACTGCTTTAAAATACTCACTGGGGATGCCCTAGGGATGTCGTACTTGTCAAAGTCTTTGTAAATGTAAAGCTCCTCAAAATGGCATTGTTCATCCTCTATCGTAAAGTGTTAAAAAGGAACCCTAACTCCTTGAGAAAATGTATTTGAGTGCCATCCAGTTTGTCAGCCTATCAGTTCACATTTCTTTGAATGAATAAAAAGTTGTTGTTTTTTCCATATGTAAAACAATCCCCCAAAAAAGCCTGAGGTCAAATTATAATATAACTTTCCACATAGCCTCCGGAGGATTAAATGAATCAATTTCCAACAGAAAAAAATCGTAGTCCTTGGTTACACCAATACTATCATTCTCATTGTAAATTCAATTGGTTGTGATTAATGATGGGAGATACGAGCCTGGGGTTGCTGTCATTCCAAAAGGTTAGTGGCTCGCTCTCTGGCCTACCTCTCTGGATGAGGGCCAACAGATGTGCAGTGAGATCGGGCAATTTCCTTTTTACTCCCGACAACATATCTCCTCTCCCATAGGCCACCTGGGTCTCAGCCAAGAGGCTGCATGATAACAAGTGAAAAAGGGAGTGAGACTTAGCTGACCTTTATACTAACGTCACCTAGCGAAGGATATCAGCGACCTTGTGACGCACCAATGGAGTGATTTAATCCAGATCATAGGTCTCAACTAAGATAAATGAGGGCATGAATTGGCAACAACAATGAAAAAACAATGTCACAAAAAAACAGGATAACAGCAAAATGTAGAAGGTTTTACAGACCGATGAAACCGCAGGGTGTAATCTTCAACAACGACTCCATAACTTGCCCAAGGCCTCGCTAATGTTCGTCATGATATTTTTTGATTCATGCAATCAATGTTGCATGCAATGGTCATGGTCTAGTCACATGAAAATACATACCTAAAGGATTTGCCTAACTGGATATGAGCCACTTCAGAATGTAGAATAGGCCTCTCTCTGGTCTGGAAGGTGAACAAACATTACGCTATGTTAACGAATCGCTGCTATCGCCATGGTTATGTTTGTCAGTGAGAAGTGTTTAGGCCTATTGAAAGAGAGCACAGCACAAAATATAGGCAATAGGGTCAAACTACTTTGATAAACGTCTAGTCTTCAACGTTTCTCTGAAAATGGTTATCAAAACAGCCAGACTAGGAGTCTACGGAAATACTCCTTAAATACTTTGAAATCTTTTCATCTTAGGGCCCCACAGGTAAAAGGGTCACGGTTCAGCGCTGAGAATAAAGACTGCTTTCACTTTTTAGGATGGATACGCTGGAGAATATATTTGTACAATGACAGAAATAGGCATAAAAGGGATTGGTGTTTCTCTTTTCACTGATGAAAATCTCTGGGGACGACAATAAATAAAGCTAATATCCATTGTCCAAGAAGAATATTGAGGAAATGGTGTAGAACTCACGTTCTTCCTTAGCCCTCAGCCTAGACGCTTGTTATATTCTCCAGCCAAACAGGAAAGTAGCGGCAACACCTCAACAATGAGAGGCGTGAGTGGGCGGTAATCACACGCCACGGCAAAACAAATAGACAATACGCAAGTAAGCAAACATCTGCCTTTGCCTTAGGGCTGGGCGATATGCCCAAAATATCATATATGGTATTTTTCACATTTTTGACAGTATTTTAAGTTTTTGATTAATAAGTTGTAAATTTGCTTTATGAGTAGTGAGTAATCCTAGGGTGGCAAAACATATATTCTAAGTGATTTCAATGGGTCTTTCTCCATTCTGATTGGTTTATACTAGAGGTCGAACGATTATGATTTTTCAACGCTGATACCGATACCGATTATTGGAGGACCCCAAAAAAAAAGCCGATACCGATTAAAATCGGCCGATTTGTTTTTGCAATGTATTTGTAATAATGACAATTACAACAATACTGAATGAACACTTATTTTAACTTAACATAATACATCAATAAAATCAATTTAGCCTCAAGTATATAATGAAACATGTTCAATTTGGTTTAAATAATGCAAAAACAAAGTGTTGGAGAAGAAAGTAAAAGTGCAACATGTGCCATGTAAGAAAGCTAACGTTTCAGTTCCTTGCTCAGAACATGAGAACATATGAAAGCTGGTTGTTCCTTTTAACATGAGTCTTCAATATTCCCAGGTAAGGAGTTTTAGGTTGTAGTTATTATAGGCATTATAGGACCATTTCTCTCTGTACTATTTGTATTTCATTCACCTTTGACTATTGGATGTTCTTATAGGCACTTTAGTATTGCCAGTGTAACAGTATAGCTTCTGTCCCTCTCCTCGCTCCTCCCTGGGCTCAAACCAGCAACACAACGACAACAGCCACCATCGAAGCAGCGTTACCCATGCAGAGCAAGGGGAACAACTACTAGAAGGCTCAGAGCGAGTGATGTTTGAAACGCTATTAGCGTGCGCTAACTAGCTAGCCATTTCACTTTGGTTAGACCAGCCTCATCTCGGAGTTGATAGGCTTGAACTCATAAACAGCGCAATGCTTGAAGTACAACGAAGAGCTGCTGGCAAAACGCACGAAAGTGCTGTTTGAATGAATGTTTACGCGCCTGCTTCTGCCTACCACCGCTCAGTCAGATACTTAGATACTTGTATGCTCACAGTGAGATTATATGCAACGCAGGACACGCTAGATAATATCTAGTAATATCATCAACCATGTGTAGTTAACTAGTGATTATGATTGATTGTCTTTTATAAGATAAGTTTAATGCTAGCTAGCAACTTACCTTGGCTTACTGTATTCGCGTAACAGGCAACGAGAGAGAGGCAGGTCGTTATTGTGTTGGACTAGTTAACTGTAAGGTTGCAAGATTGGATCCCCCGAGCTGACAAGGTGGAAAAACTGTCCTTCTGCCCCTGAACGAGGCAGTTAACCCACCGTTCCTAGGCCGTCATTGAAAATAAGAATGTGTTCTTAACTGACTTGCCTAGTTAAATAAAAGGAATTAAAAAATATATATATAAAAATAAAAATCGGCGCCCAAAAATACCGATTTCCGATTGTTATGAAAACTTGAAATCGGCCCTAATTAAATCGGCCATTCCGATTAATTGGTCGACCTCTAAACCAAATGTTGCAATTGAGATTTAAGCCAACATATTCATGCTTCGCCTATTTCCTCTTTGATTTAGAAGATACTCTTGCACAAACAACATGCTGATTTAAGCCTCCACAGTAATGGTATCAGGCTGTATTAGCTAGCTACGTTTGCTCTGACTCAGTACCTTTATTAGCTAGTTAGCATTAGTGGCTAATACAATTTAGCTGATTTAGCAGATGTAATAAACAAACTAATATCATAATTATAGGATGCTTGTGGATTTATGTTAAGATCAAAGTGGAAAAAACATTGTCATCAACAGTGTTGCATGTGCTGCATTGACCATGCAGACTGAATGCTAGTGTCTCGTGGTCAAGCAACAACAAACACACTCCTTGATTGACAGGGGGTGGGACTAGGTCTGGTGGGGGGGGGGAGAGAGAGAGAGAGAGCGAGAGACTCAAGTAGCGGAGTAAACTAATTTTTTTTTTTTTTTTTTTAAATGGACGTTACACACGGCATATCACATTTAACAAATCAAACATTCAAATACCGTTATAGAAGGTCAAGTAAAAACCCAAACCGGTATATAGTAAAATACGGAATTCATAAGGCTGTGTGCCCTCAGGCCCCTACTCCACTACCACATATCTACAAAACAAAATCTAATCTATATATATATATTAGATTTTGTTTTGTAGATATGTGGTAGTGGAGTAGGGGCCTGAGGGCACACAGCCTTATGAATTCCGTCATGAATGTATTGTAATGTTTTTAAAATTGTATAACTGCCTTAATTTTGCCAGACCCCAGGAAGAGTAGCTGCTTCCTTATACGTCAACAAAAGAATGTTTCCGGAATGCTCATCTTACTGGTTTTTAACTAGAGAAAATAATTTGTTTAAATCTGAGATGATGGGTGTCATGGCTTGCTGAAATGACATTGAACGACCCTCTTGTGACTTAAACAATGTTTAGATTTTGTGACTTGGGTATAGAACATAAACTTACTTGGTTCTTCATGTCGGAATTTATCTTAAAACCTTTAGAAATTATTTCATTTAATTTTGTGTCATGCCGTTGAGGGCAACTAGGTGTACTGGATGCTGTATACACTTTATCCCATGATCAGAACCAGCTAACATGGAGACCGTAACAAGCCTGTTTGAAGTTCCTCAAGTTGCAGCAGGGAGACAATGCACCAAGAGAGTAAACAAAACATTCTACTTGCTACACAGTAATGCGCCATTTGGCAGACTTTTTATATATTTTTTATCCAAAGCGACTTAAGAGGTTTGCATGCATAAATTTACATTAAGGGTGGTCCCGGGAATTCAAACCTGCTATCCTGGTGCAAGCGCCATGCTCAGCCAACTGAGCCACAGAGGACCGTGCTCAGCCAACTGAGCCACAGAGGACCGTGCTGAGCCAACTGAGCCACAGAGGACCGTGCTGAGCCAACTGAGCCACGGAGGACCGTGCTGAGCCAACTGAGCCACAGAGGACCGTGCTGAGCCAACTGAGCCACAGAGGACCGTGCTGAGCCACAGAGGACCGTGCTGAGCCACAGAGGACCGTGCTGAGCCAACTGAGCCACAGAGGACCGTGCTGAGCCAACTGAGCCACAGAGGACCGTGCTGAGCCACAGAGGACCGTGCTGAGCCACAGAGGACCGTGCTCAGCCAACTGAGCCACAGAGGACCGTGCTCAGCCAACTGAGCCACAGAGGACCGTGCTGAGCCAACTGAGCCACAGAGGACCGTGCTGAGCCAACTGAGCCACAGAGGACCGTGCTGAGCCAACTGAGCCACAGAGGACCGTGCTGAGCCACAGAGGACCGTGCTGAGCCACAGAGGACCGTGCTGAGCCAACTGAGCCACAGAGGACCGTGCTGAGCCAACTGAGCCACAGAGGACCGTGCTGAGCCACAGAGGACCGTGCTGAGCCACAGAGGACCGTGCTGAGCCACAGAGGACCGTGGAGGTCCCAAAGTGGAGATCAACCTCAGGTCACCAGGACCAAGGAACAGCAACCATAACCACTGTTAAAATAAATCTAGCCTCCTTGGTAGACTGGCTATTATCAACGGCAGTTTTGAATGGGGGATACCTAGTCAGTTGTCCAACTGAATGTATATTCCACATTTAACCCAACCCCTCTGAATCAGAGAGGTGCGGGGGGCTGCCTTAAATCGACATCCACGTCTTTGGCGCCCGGGGAACAGTGGGTTCCCCGGGCGACAAAGACTCAAGTCAAAGAGGCAGAACGACAGATTTTTACCCTGTCAGCTTGGGGATTCGATCCAGCGACCTTTCGGTTACTGGCCCAACGCTCTAACCACTAGGCTACCATAACCAGTAATGCCTTGCAATCTTAACACAAAAGAAATATAGATTGAATAAATGTTGATGGTAGACCTGTGATTTCCCCACGCCTCTGACTTGAGTCATTCAATCAAGGAGCATGTTGAGTAGTCTGGGAAACCTTTATAGTGTCAGGTAAGATGGATCCCCCTGGCAAATACTGTGAAATACAGGACCAGTCAAAATATTTTTTTAGTGGGTTGGCTCAGCCTTGGCAAAGAACATTCTGATATCACTGTTATTAAGTGTACCAAAACATACACCACCAGTCAAAAGGTTTTTTTAGTGGGTTGGCTCAGCCTTGGCAAAGAACATTCTGATATCACTGTTATTAAGTGTACCAAAACATACAGGACCAGTCAAAAGGTTTTTTTAGTGGGTTGGCTCAGCCTTGGCAAAGAACATTCTGATATCACTGTTATTAAGTGTACCAAAACATACAGTACCAGTCAAAAGGTTTTTTTAGTGGGTTGGCTCAGCCTTGGCAAAGAACATTCTGATATCACTGTTATTAAGTGTACCAAAACATACAGGACCAGTCAAAAGTTAACACACCAAATCTTTCAAGGGTTTTTCTTTATTTTCACTCTTTTCTACATTGTAGAAACTATGAAATAACACATGGAATCATGTAGTAACCCCCCAAAAAGTGTTAAACAAAGTATATATTTTATATATTGTTTTTAAAGTAGCCACTTTGCCTTAATGACAGCTTTGCACACTTGGTATTCTCTCCACCAGCTTCATGAGATAGTCACCTGGAATGCATTTCAATGAACAGGTGTACATTGTTAAAAGTTCATTTGTGGAATTTATTTCCTTAATGCATTTGAGCCAATCAGTTGAGTTTTGACAAGGTAGGGGTGGTATACAGAAGATAGCCCTATTTGGTAAAAGACCAAGTTCATATTATAACAGCTCAAATAAGCAAAGAGAAACGACAGTCCATCATTACTTTAAGACATGAAGGTCAATCTGGAAGAAAAGAAAGACATTTTCAAGTGCAGTCGCAAAAACCATCAAGCCCTATGATGAAACTGGCTCTGGCTCTGGATTCCATGTGTTTTAATTTCACAGTTTTGATGTCTTCACTATTATTCTACAATGTAGAAAATAGTAAAAATAAAGAAACTCTTGACTGATTAGGTGTCCTAACTTTTGACTGGTACACTTAATAACCGTCATGTCAGCATGTTCTTTGCAAAAGGCTGAGCCAAACTACAAAAAAAAAAAACACTAGCTTGATTTTTGATAGACACGCTGTTAGCTAACTAATGTAAATTGCTCTGAATAAGACTTGCGCATCTGCGAAATTACTAAAACGTCAAACGTACCTAGTAGCTACATGTGGATAGCTAGCAATATCTCAAGTCACTTAGGGAAACGCATGACAAGTGCACACAAGCATTGGTATAGAATATATATGTTTTAAATGGACTAACGTCAGTAATATATCAGATATAGTTAAAACACATTTAATATTATAACTTGCTATCTAAACTGCTTGCTAAATGGCCAGTTTCATCCTAGCTGCTACAGTCCTACAATGTCCTCATCGGAGTCCGTGTTGAACATGTATTTAGTGGCTAAACATTATTCCCACAAATGCACACATTACATCAGGGCATTATCCTACTGGGATAATTATATGGCTCGTGAACAGTATTTTAGGACAAGAAGCGAATAACTCATGTCGGGTGATTGTGTGGAAATAGCTGCTCCTCAGACAAAGAGGGGGTTCACCAAAGCAATGCACGAAAGCAGTTGTTAGCCAGAGAAGCTAACTGTTAGCAAGTTAACCAGCGCGCTTTCCAGGTTAGCATTAGCTAACGAAGCTAGCTCATGCGCTTACTAACTAGCAGGCTGGCTAAGTCCCCGTTTTCTAAAGTGTAGAACAAATTCCTTCACTAGTATAAAACTTAATGTTGTTGGCTAACTTACCCTTTTGACAAACCCAATCCAGCGAATGTTTATGTACACTCCATAGATCCTGATAGTAAAGGTAAAAACCACTTTGATGACCCACCCCACCTCCCCCCCAATGTGCAAATATACACAGACAAATCAATCAACGTGCTCCCAAGAAATCCAACGCCAGGGGAAGGGAACGGCTAATTCACTGGACTGCTGCCATCACACGTTGAGATCCCGTTGAAAATCTGTTTAAAGCCCTGGTTGAAAATAAAGCATATCCTTTCTTTGGTCCAAATTGTAAAAATCCAATATTCTGGCAGTTTCCTCACCAGTTTAATTCCTGGATTTGATTTCGTTGAAATCTCTAATATCTTGATGGCTGTTTGGATCGTTCAATGCTGAGGGGAGCGATACAATGTAACCAACAAGCAGAACGAGCCACTTGCAAATTCAGGGACAAAGATCTGCGTGGACTGAACCGCTTGAAGCGGTAGATACAAACATAGAGAATGATAGAGGCCTCTAGTGGCCAAAAGGCTATTCTAGCATGGGCAGCGCCATTGAGGGCTTCCACCACGCTTCCGCAATTTTAAAGTATTCAAAGTAGTCAACTGGGTGGAGATTCGTATGGGTTGTAGCCTCAATGACGCTGGCCATGCTGTAGCAGACGCTATAAAAGCACTAATAGCAAGATGAGTCCTCTATCTATCTCTATGGGTACAACACTAGCTGAGAAGAACTGGAACAAGATCATGGAGGGGATTGGGGATGTTTTGTGAATGAGTCTCCTATTTAATTGTTTTATTTTATTTATTTAACCTTCATTTAACTAGGCGTTAAGAACAAATTCGTATTTACAATGACGGCCTACCCTGGCCAAACCCTAAGCCGGACGACACTGGGCCAATTGCGCTCCACCCTATGGGACTCCCAATCACAGCCGGTTGTGATACAGCCTGGAATCAAACCAGGGTCTGTAGTGTCACCTCTAGCACTGAGATGCAGTGCTTTAGACCGCTGTGCCACTCGGGAGACATCCTAATGGTGACTTGGATGATTTCATTTTTGACATGACAGGGAAAAGATAGTTCTTTGTAAATGCGTGGCAACAGAAATGAGACATAGCTACATTATTTTTGGGGGGCGGGGGCTGTCAAAATGCACACATGTATGTTGTGCTTAAGATGAGATAACAAGGCTACTCTACAAAATATTTGGTCAATACAAATACCTTAGATTTGATATTATATATATTTTTCAATCTTTATTTAACTAGGCAAGTCAGTTAAGAACAAATTCTTATTTTCAATGACGGCCTAGGAACAGTGGGTTAACTGCCTGTTCAGGGGCAGAATGACAGATTTGTAGCTCGTCAGCTTGGGGGTTTGAACTTGCAACTTTCCGATTACTAGTCCAACGCTCTAACCACTAGGCTACCCTGCCTCCCCATAGAGTCTGTTTCATATAAATTCACAGGATTTGATATTATATTTTCCACATAGAGTCTGTTTCATATAAATACACATGAAACATTATTTCTGGATTCTGTCTCAACTGCATAGAGATTTAATGCAGAGTATTGTGTTTGTTTATTTCCTCAGGTTGACAGCACAGTTATGGATATCAAAGATACCAAAAACAGGTGAATGATAAATGCAGTTGCCTTGTCACAGCAAAAAAAAAATATACTTTTAACTCCACACAAGGGCAAAGGTCATTTTCCTCGTTAGTGAAATGTGTCTTATCTGGGTAATCAAATATCAGGCGGGTGCATATACTCACTTCTAATTGAGTAGTGGTGATACTATTCAGCTCAATCCAGTTTCAGCGATAGGCTACTGTGGATTTGGGCCGACAGGGTAGCTTAGTGGTTAGAGCGTTGGGCCAGTAACCGGAAGGTTGCTCAATCGGATCCCCGAGCTGGCTAGGTGACAACAATCTGTCGTTCTGCCCCTGAACAAGGCAGTTATAACCCACTGTTCCCCTGAACAAGGCAGTTATAACCCACTGTTCCCCTGAACAAGGCAGTTATAACCCACTGTTCCCCTGAACAAGGCAGTTATAACCCACTGTTCCCCTGAACAAGGCAGTTATAACCCACTGTTCCCCTGAACAAGGCAGTTATAACCCACTGTTCCCCTGAACAAGGCAGTTATAACCCACTGTTCCCCTGAACAAGGCAGTTATAACCCACTGTTCCCCACTTGGATGTCATTTTTTACCTTTATTCAACTAGGCAAGTCAGTTAAGAACAAATCCTTATTTTCAATGACTGCCTAGGAACAGTGGGTTAACTGCCTTGTTCAGGGACAGAACGACAGATTTGTACCTTGTCAGCTCGGGGTTTGAACTTTCAACCTTGCGGTTATTAGTCCAACACTCTAACCACTAACCACCCTGCCACCCATTGTAAATTATAATTTGTTCTTAACTGACTTGCCACGTTATATATTTTTTTAAATGTACTGGTCTGAAAATGACAGTTGGGGTTCAGTCAGTGTAGTAGGAAAGTGGGTGAATGTCTGTAACGGGGGAAAAAAAGTGAGTAATGGTTTGAGTAAGGAGGGAACATAATTACCCTCTAACACCGATCTTCACAGTTGAGATGGCGACTAGAAGTGAGGGCAGATCTTGCCAGTTTAAACGGCAGCAGAAAAGCTGTACTAATGAGCAGGCTGTCCAAGGTCTACCCATGCCTCAGCACAGAGCTCACTGAGGCTAATTGTTAAGAGTGAAACCAGGCAACAGCTGCAGGAAAGGGAGAATCAGTGCTTATGACAGGCAAACGTGTCATGCTATTTGTCATACAGCAGCGCAGAGATAACCTCTCGTATTTACTCGCCTTCTGTCAGGTGGGAGGGAAAGCAGGAAGGGGGGTGGGGGTGGGGGGGGGACGATGCTCGCTCTCCACACTCCACACAGGCGTTACGAGCTGGTTACCCAGGCAACAGGGATATGATAATGTTGCCTTTGACATGACAGAGGGAATCATCTCGACGGCAGCGGGCACAGGGAGGCCAGGGGAAACTGAATTAATGGGTTCATTTTCACCCAGTGAGGGCGGCAGTCAGGGTTGGCACTCCATCTTCTCGTCGCCTCCTCCACTCTGTGCACGCTGGCTTACCTTATCATCCACACACACACACACGCGCGCGCACACACACACACACACACACACACACACACACACACACACACACACACACACACACACACACACAAACACACACACACACACACAGGAACAGCTTCCATTTTGAAGCAGGCAGGGCTGTTTTCTCTCTCTCTCTCTCTCTCTCTCTCTCTCTCTCTCTCTCTCTCTCTCTCTCTCTCAGGTTTCAGTGCTAAACAGCAGACGGCACAGTGAGGGAACAGATATCACTGTTGATTTGCTCTCAGAGTCAGAGGCTTTATGCTGTGCTATCTGTAAGGCTCACAAGGACTCGGCATAAATTAACAGGCTGTGTCAGGAACACACATTTCACTTGCTTAAAATTGTAAATCAGTCATTACAGGCTTGATCACCTTTGTAGAGAGGTGTGTGTGTGTTCATGTGTGTATACCCATTAGGGTGGGTGTATGTGTGTATGTGTTTGTGTGACGACATGAATACAAGGCAGGGTGTGTGTGTCTTTTACCCATGATTACATTTTTAATCAATGCCCTTCTCATCGTAAGCTAGGGAAGTCTGGAGCTGAATTTACATTTCATTTGATTCCCCTCTCTGGTCCGACTGGCGCTTGCTATGCTAATGAATCAGTCATTCTAATGAGCTGTTCGAGGGAGATGGGGAAGAGTAATGAAGGCGGGGGATAAAGGCAGAGCCAGCCTCCTGATTTTCTCCCTGCCTTTGTGTCATCTGTGCCGCATTATCATGGTAAACCGACAATGCGGTACGCGGAGCTAGCACTTCCTTAGCTAGCAACACATTGCAGATGTTCCCTTTC